>NC_041368.1:11694543-11994543 GCF_900634415.1 Cottoperca gobio
AGATTTGGGCTTTGTGCCCTCCTCTATCCCTGCTGGCACCCCATTAGGAGCAATAGACCACCACCATCCAGGGCACCACTGTCCTGGAGAGGTGCACTGTTTCTCTGACACAGTATCTCATCATCCCGCGGACTCACCCAGCCCTGAGCCCAATATGCCGGGCTCAATGCACAGCATCTCCAGCGAGATGTGTGGCCCCAGCACGCCCTACACGACTGTGTCTCTCAGTGACAACGGATACACCAACCAGCTGTCACAACCCTCCTCAGAAATGAGCGAAGGCACTGTCTGGTAAACCGAAGTACAAGTCACACTTGGATTTTGAAGGCAAATCGACACTTTTTTTGGTTCATCTATTTAATTGTTATTTATTTAATTGTTATTTATTTATTTGTGTATTTATTTATTTACTTGCTTGCCTTTCTGTTCAGCTCTATTTAACTATTTATAAATCTATATATTTGTATGTCAGTATTGTTTATTGACTAGCCAATCAATAGATTGTTTTAAAGTGAATTTGACTCATTAGTTTATTCACAATGCTGGGCCTCATTGATCAAGCAATAAACAAACACATGTATATGCTGCAGAAAGTGTTTTTTTAAAACTGTTTACGAAACCTTTTCTGCCACATATTTGACACAACTGTCCTTAAAATGTTAATTTAAAAAGGTGCATGGCAGCATTTGTTTTTCATCATCTTTCAGTGTTTTACGCATTCTGGCAAACAGCTCCATCCATGAGTTAATGTGTAATACAAGATGTTATCTTTTAACAGCAGAATATGATTGTGATGTTCAATACATTTGACCAAATACCTCTCAGGACCGTGGAGACATTGGTTTTGTTTGTCTTTATTTATCTGCATTTCCTGTATTTATTTATTATTATTTCATTGCCAACACATATTTGCCTTCAAAAGGATATCTTTATAAATCTGCAAATTTTTATATGTAACAGAAAATAATTTGACTTTAACACGAGTCCAATGTTATATATAGAATAATGAACTAACTCTACAGAACAGTCAACTGTTTACTTAAAGCTCCAGTATTCAGGGCTTTGAATATCAACATTGTATTAAACCAATGGACAAACAATTTAATGCAAACAAACCAAACTTTTGTAGCTGTTCTATTTATGTGGTCACTCACTGTGCTAGTTTGTACTATGTCCTAATTAAAATAAAAATAAAAAACGAAAATACTAATAAACCGTTGCCAAATGAATGCAAAGCAAAATCCTGCACCTTTAGTTGTGACACGCAGCGTTCTTTAAGTGTTCACTTCTTCTTCTAATTAACTGAGCGTGCTTGTAGTAAAAACAGTCATTTGCAGCTCAGTTAGCCGAACAGCCACGACTCAAACTGGTTTTGTCTTAATGGATCAAAATGTCAAATTATTCACATTGATGGTCTCATACACTGCCAGCAGCAGCAATGTTTTTTTTTTTATGAGACATACTTGATTGTTCCAATTAAGTTTATGAGGCCGATGTTTACGACCATTCACTGTATAATAAAACACATATTGACCATTTTTATTTGTTAATCATTTGGGGGAGGGGTTATAGCATAGTACTTGTCCTTGATTTTGTAAATGTATAATGAATAGGGTTTTGTTAAGACGCAATTAATCTTTTGGCATGATTTTCTTTTTTTTATGTTTAAGGAAACAAATGCATTTCCGGAAAGTGTTGTATCTTTCATAATCACCCTCCTATTTAATCTGATGAAACCAGTGGCAGTATTTCGTTATTAAATAAATATATACATATACTTGCTTATTTATAATTACCTAACTATTAATTATGCCTAATTTACTGTATTTAGTATCAAAGGAGTAAAACATATATATTTATAGGAAGTACATTTGTTTGATAATCGATTAATCGTCAAAGTGATTTTTCATGCAAAAACGTCTGAAAATGCTGCTTTCAGCCTCTCAAATATATATATATATATATATATATATATATATATATATATATATATATATCATGTTCAACTGAATATATTTTAGTTTCGGACTAAACTAAATATTAAAAGACATCACCTTGAAGTTTGAGAAACTGGAATGGACATTTTCCACAAACATTTTGACATTTTGTAGACCATACGATTAACAAAAAAATCGAATCCATTATGAAAATAATAGTTAGTTGCAGCCCTACTTGATATTGTTTGATTTAATTGACAAAATATTTTTCATGCTATTTCTGGGTTGATTTTGTAAAACTCTTCAAGGCCTTTTGAGCTGCTCAACACAACTGACATACACAATTACAACTTTAACATTGCTGTTTAATATTGAGTATTTTCTAATGCTACAGATTCCAAATGATATCCTCTGATATCCAGAACCCTAAAATTTCAAACATCTTCACAAGGATATTTAGGATTTCAAAGAAACAGTTCATATAGAGGTTCTCTTTTGAAAAAGAGCTCTAGCTCTCGGCCTGCCTGCTCATTATGGTGTTACTGACAGAGTTGGCTAATCCAGACGAAACATCGAGCCAGCAATCAATGAACTTTCAAATCCAGGTGCAATTGGTCAGCATTCTTTTTCAGATCACTCTGCAAATGTTAGTGAGGAGTCGAGTTCATATAGTGGCTGCTGTTTGCTGAGGGAAGAACACACACCATCACGGAAGTTTAAATGTTATTTGTACCTGGCGGCCACATCTTGAAATGTATTCTCTTATTTTCCTGGTGAGTTCCCCCAAATGAGTTCACGGTAATGTTCCTCAAACTCTCAGTGAACACAAACAAGTCGTTCTATTAAGAGAGACATTTCAGAGACAAATTGTTTCATTGGAAAGCCTATAATACACTGTATGGGTGAGTTTACATTATTTGGGAATTGTCCATAAGCGTGTCTGAAAAGTTAAGTCACACTTTGAGGCATCTCTGTTGAAGGAGAGGCTGATGACAGAGTGAATATTTTAGAGTCAGGGAAAGGTGAGAGCAGCACAAAGGAGGACAGGACAAACTGAATATCGAACCACTGAGCAGTGAAGCGGGAGGCTGATCAGTGGAGCTGTTTGGGGGAGGGGCAGGAGGGACAAGGAGGGTAAACTGCAGGAAAACATGGATGTATTATTCCTCCCAGAGGTTTCTAAAGAGATGCTTTTAAAGATTCAGATTGGGTTTGAACGATCATCGGTTGGTCACAAAATGTAAACTTAATAGGAGGAAGGTGATGTTGGACAATCAAGCTGATACCTATCAATGAAGTCAAAGCACACTCCTCTGTCAGCCTTAACACCCTTAATGAACACACAGGAGGTGATATTCTAGATTTGTGTTATTGTGAACAATCCCATGAAAAGCAAAACCAACAAGTTTGTCCGTTTAATGCTTTCCATCTTCCCTAACTTGTCTGTGGCTGTTGCCCCAAGCCTTTTCATTTCTATTGAGGAAACATTACTTAAATAGTGTATTTGATGGGGTCTATTTTCAGCTGCGGATTAGACACACTAGTGGCAGCAGTACATTGCATGTGGGATCAACTGAAAATAAACTCATGATGACGTATCTTTGTAGGCCAACCCGGAAGTTAGCATCGCTCTGGTTCCCTGAACAAAAAGCCAACGGGATTTCTCCATTGGATTTTGGATTTTTGCATAAAATAATCTCTACGGACAAATAAATACTAAGACGTTTTGTTCAGCGAAGATAATCTTCACCAATAAATACCACTTTTGTGATTTTTGAAGCGTGAATGCAATCGGCAGAAGTTAAAAGGTAATGTTGGGCTATAATTAAACTACTCCACACTCGCTCGAATTCAACGTCACCAGCAATGAGTCGATGAGTTTCCCCCGTGTTCTGCGTGATGATGTTTAATGTCCCTGACAACCTCTGTAGTCTCATTTAGCCCCTTGTTAGCAACCATCTTTTTTTTTAACACATGTAAAAGCTTCAAAATTATTACCTGACGTATTTTACGTCGAGGAACAGAGCGTGAAATTCTCTTAAGCTTGTGTTAATCAAAGACTTTATTTCAGGCATCTGACCAAATACTCATTCAAGAAGCCTGCTGACTTTGAGACGAGAGAAACAGGAAGTGCAACAATCCAAACTCATTTCTGGGTTTTTTGACTCATTCCTGCAGCACCCTATGAAGGCACATGTCCCCCAGTGCTCATTGGTGTGTTTAACAATGGAGCTCCATTGGCACAGAGTATAAAGTAATAAAGATATATCAGGTTTTGGATACTCGGGCAATATTTGCAAGAGGAATCACTTAATTGTTTTGCGGTCTTTGCATGGGATTTGTTGATGAGAAAACTATAGGTATCATTATGCTAATCCTTTACGTAGTCAGGCCCAAACTTCCTCTGGAAAAAAAGATGCTTTGGTTGTTGGGAGACGATTTCTGAGTCGGATACACATTTTCTGGGGCCAGCTGCTAATGGCGAAAGCTTGAAGCATCATTTCCTTCCTCCTGGTTGTCACTACTGTCTTATTCCACTCCTGGATTAGAGTCTGTTCCACATGGCTTCATTTCAGAAGTGCATTTCTGCGTTACATCGGCCTATCTCACAAGCGCTGTTTGTACTGGGGTATTCTGTTGACTTTCTATCTGCCCCTTGTCATTTTTACTCTAAAAACATAAGCAGTTTTATTAAACAACTTTAATTCCCATGGGCTTTTGAAAGCTGGGATGTGTGGTTTGTTAGATTTGAGGCAGAGCAATTCTCTGATGCTGATCCTGGGACTGTGGGAATCAGTGGAAACGAGTTGTTTAGACAACATAGATAATAGCTGTGTAACGATCAATCTGGATCAATATATCGATGCAGTGATCAACGATCCAATATCATTGATGCATCATCATCGTTAACATACACTCTTATTTTGAAATTCTTAACTGATAAAAAAAACATTTGCACTTAAACATGAGAATTGTGGCACTTTATAGCCAGGTCTATTTGTAGTATATTCATTATCAAAACAAATAAATTGTTTTTCATTTAAATGTCTGGAAGGTTCCAGTAATACAATTGTAAAATCATATTTTAGTTGCTTTTTGTGACCTAATACAAATGTCACTTTAATTGTGGTAAATGGACACATGATATCGTCTCATGTTGTTCGCAGGTAGATATAAATCAGATATAGTGGCAGTCTTTGCAATATCCACAAATATTGTATCTTTGTCTAAACCTACAGTTTAGTGATGAAACCTGAATTACACCACTGATAAATAATACAGTAACAAGTAAAAGGGACAAAGTGAATCTGACTAAAGAGTGACTTTCATTCAGTTTCACGACACAGAGTATCTGTTCAGCAGCCGCCTCCTGTTCTAACCGGGAGCTGAACTACGTGTTGGAGGCATTTCTAAGAAGAGAGCTTGGGCAGTACAGTACATTGAGGACTGTTTAGCATTTTGAGTTGTTCTTAACAATGAAATCAAACATGAAATGCCTATTTCAGAAACAATGTAGTCACACTACAGCATCATTTGTTTTACTTGTCACTTATTTCTCCACATCATTAAGATAAGGACGCATGGCAAAGAGAAAATGACATCAAGTGTGGTAGAAGGATAGAAACAGTAAAATGAGTTTTAGAATGGTGATTAAAGATATATAACATGCAATGATGTCACATCATTTGTTGTATAAATAATTGTTGTGGATACCAAATATCACAAATATAGCAAAAGCTATACTATTTCAAATTCAATTAAAAAAAAAAAGAATACTCAAATAAGATATTCATAAAAATTGAAAAATATACTTGTGTTTTAAACGGTCTCAAATTATGTTAATTAAAGCCTACTTCTAAAGCCTACAATGTTTAAATGTTTGGAGATAATGCTATGCTGTTAATCAAACTAATCCCTGTTTATCTGAGCAAAATGCCACGATTAAGAGGGAGATTTGCATGTCAAATACAAGGCCAGCAAATCAATTTAAATCTAGCTGACAGTGATTATAGCGACTGTTGGAGAAACCATGCACAGTAATGGTTATCTGTCCTCTGAGGTGGGATTTGTACATACTGTAGCTTTGTTTTTACTGCAGAACTCCTTTTAATGCATATTTTTAATTTGTATTTGGTACACATCATACACCCAAATCTGAGATGGTTCAGCCAGCTGAGTGCTAATTACCACCACTTTTGGCCAGATGGACACTTGGCCTTACACTTGACTTGGCTTAAAGCTATTGGTTTGTTGCCTTCAGTTAGTCTCTTTATTCTTCACAAAACACGACACTGTTCTTAGAGTCAGCTCGGTTTGTTGGATCATTTAACAAAAACAGAAAAAGAAAATGGTGCACAAATGTAGATAATTATAAGTGAAATGAGTTTGCTTGAATGGAAGCTTATATTATAAAAGTCCTTGTTTGTTTTTAAAGTGAGCAGTAGTCATTATTGCATCATTTTGCAGCACATAATGCTTAATAAAAAATAAAAATAAAAATGTCCTCTGTTCCAAATCATAATAATAGACTGGGTGTCTATCGTTTTTTAAATCAATCTTCTGCGTGTGTGTGCGTGTGTGTGTGTGTGTGCGTGTGTGTGTGTGTGTGTGTGTGTGTGTGTGTGTGTGTGTGTGCGTGCGTGCGTGTGCGTGTGTGCGTGTGTGTGTGTGTGTGTGTGTGTGTGTGCGTGTGTGCGTGTGTGTGTGTGAGAGAGAGAAGGGGGGTTGTAATTCCTTTAACTATTCCAGGGGCTGCATACAGTTGATGGTTTGTGAGAATACCTCGACTCATTGCTTTCATCTCATGATGAAAACAAAGCTTCTTACTTTGAATATATTATTAAGGTTTTACACCTTAAGGTTCCGTTCCTAAACCCGACACATTTTACCATCTAATTGTTTGCATGGTTTACTAACATTTTGAAATATTGCATAATAATCCCTTATGATGCAGCAGAGATTATTTTAAATGCATGAAAATGGTTTGCACTTTACTTAACCACCAACAATAAAACGTTACGATGAAGCATGCAATATTATCGATGCATCAATATGTACTTCAATTTACTTGACAAATAAAATGATTACATGGGATACTGCATGGGCTATTATAGCATACTTTGAGCCCTTACTATATTTAATTGTCAAAGTGAGTATATGTGAGTATAGGTATACTGTATTATCATAATGTGTTAAAAACTCCATCAGTCAACCTCTAGTTAATAACTAGTCCAGAGCATTCATAAGACACTTATAATTCATTAGAGGTCCCATCTATAATGTTTCATGACTGTTGATATAGTGCATCAGAAAGCATTATATATGTTAATGAGTGTAGTCATGACGCATTATAAATGCATAATAATTCAGTATGAATGCCTTCATAATGCACCATAGATGGGGTCTTCATAGAAAGTGTTACCAATCATTTTTGTTTGCAGTCTGTTGTCAGACTTTAAATGTCATTTTGCTCAATTGGTTTTGGAAAAGTGAGCATAAAAGCTCTTCATAAGACTTTTTATGACCTTTTTGTCACTCGTCATGATGTAGTGTGGAAAAATGTCAACCGTCATACAGGACAGTCCATTAGGGCGCCACACTAATGGACTCTCCAATTGAATAATAAAAGAATGATATCCTGAGCCTCATTTTTCTTATATGCTCCCTTATGCTTGAATACCTAAAAACAGAGAAAGGGAAGATACGAAACCTGAGAAAAGGTCTTGAATGTAAGTAAATCCAGTTAAACAATTGGAGAAATATTATGGCTGGATAATACTTACTGTAATTTTGTATAGAAATCAGTTTCATTTTCTAATCTAAATCTTATTTGAAAGTAGATTTGGCCTTTTTGTCGTTGCTTTTTCCTTTGAGTCACTTGCAAAATGTGGCCCTATTCGCTAATTTGGCTCTTTCTTCACTTTTTGCTCCAGGGCTTGGTAGTCCACTTTCTGCATGAAAATCATTCACACATACAATTTTATAATCAATGCCCACAGTAATAGGATTCCTCTGGCCATGGGCAATTAATACAGTTTTTCCTTTTTTCTCTCTCCCTGCGCTGATCTCAAAGCTACGAGACATTGGCTTCTCCTCATTTACATATTTATTGCATTGGACTCAAATCTGGCGAGTGATTGATGTGGAGCCTGCCTCCTGAATTTTTAGCGGCCCATTATTATGAAAGAGAGGGAGGGGGCTGCAGCACGTCAGTGTACTTTTGATTAAAGTTGAAGAGGACAGAATCATGAGTGTTCCCCACCTACTTTCTTTTCCTGCAGTGCTTATAATCTGCAAGGCCAAGTGCTGAGAAGGTTTCAGCATGTTATAGATATTGACAAGTCATTCACTCACAAAAGCCGAGGCAGATATGCTTGTTAAGATTTTAATCAGTGTTTCACTTGCTGTTAATTTTTTCGAGAGTATGATGACAATATATTGCATTTAAATGTGACATATTCTCAGTTATTCAGAGATCTACCCTGCCCTAGTTTAGTGTTGACATCCCATGCATAAGAAATGTTGATAATTTCAAATTGAGTTGTAATATAAATTGACAAATAGCTGCCAGTTTCGCTCGTGATAACCTGATAACATAATTATTAGATGTTCGTAATGGGAAAGCAACACCTCAGGATCTTGCCTGTGACAAAAAAAAACAATGCACAGTGCTTCACATGGCAAAGAAAAAGGATATAATATGCAAAATAATCGTAATCCCATATGGAGGCATTGGTCCGCATTGGTTTTACGCAATGCTACACATCCCCCCTCTGGATTCCTTCACATCACTTTGTGTCTTGTAATTGTGGTCTATAGGAACACTGAGACAAAGATATGACACAGACACACAGAAGGTTGCTGCTTCTCTCATTCGCAATCAAGCACGTAATGTTCAAGGGGGAAAAAACTCTGCTCGGCAAAATGGATGTGTGCATGTGTGTGTGTAATGGGGTTGACGACCAGGGATGGAGGGGGGGGGGGGGTTCATCAGCTATAGTGTTTCTGCCAGGTCCACACCTCCTCTGCTTTGTACTCCTTCGATATTTTTACTCTGAGCCACCAGGATAAATATACAGAATTTTGATTCAGTGTTTCATCAGGCGTGTCAAAAGTTTGTTTTAGCTGTAAGCAGAAAGCTTTTACTGCACTATAAGAATAACATTTGCTCCAGTAGCTTAACTGAATCTAAACCAAGCAGCAACCTCTGGGTCTGAAAAGTGCCTTGAACTTGAATTCTATCTAATAGTCGGCAGGATCCTCTGGTTGCAAAAAGAAGTCCAATTGTATAGAAGGCTATGAGAAAATGACTCTAGTTCCTACTTGATTTATTACCTCAGTAAACATTTTATGGTCACAATATCTAGTTTCAAGTCTTCTTCAGTACAGCATTATGTTTATTTAGTAAATCATGGCCCCTGTTTAGAGTTAAATAGTTGATAAAGCAGGGTATGCTTTAGGTCGTCTTAGTGTATGATGTAAACATGTATAAGAGCTCAATTGGAAGCACATTCACATTAATTGTAGGCCTTCTTTTAGCCGAAGCGACTCAAAGCCGCACCATATTCAGGTCGTTCAATACATTACAGAGAAGAAGCAGTTTTTGCTGCAGTACTAGAGTATGACTATGCTCAACAACACTGCCCTCTCCCTTCCCAGTCTTTACGTGCTCCGTGGGTCAGCTCCTCGAGAACTTCTAAACATCTTTATCAGTCTGATTTAAATCTTTCACACCAATGCTGTCAGATATGCGATGTTGTCAAGCACAGTGATTTCCCTGGTTGGCTGCCTTTGTCCTTCACAGCCAGAGGACACTGGTCAAAGCCTTCCACAGACCCAATGAGAAGCAGTAAACCAACATTTCCATAGGGAATTGGCTTTCCACGCTCCGCTGATATGCCTGTAATGCATGCATTTTAATGTGGTGCACCTCTCGAAATGGGCCACTGCTGAACTGATGTTTGCATTCAGCTAAACTATTTTAGTCAGCACCTCTGTGCATACCATAACTTATAATGAGCAGGGTTGGGAAGTAACGGATTGTTTACGGATGGCTGTTGTTACGATGTATTTTTAATTTTTAAATCATATTAGAAAAAATATCTAACTACAAACAGCCCAGATCACATAAAAAAAAAATGCAATTATATTATAGTTACATTGTCATGGATAACTTGATTACATTTATTGTCTATGTCATATATGTCAAATATGGCAATTTCAAAATTATTTTAAAAAAATGTCATGATAACCAATGCTATCAACTCATAAAAGGCGTGTCTGGAGGTGTTTAAAGAGAAAACATTATATATGTGGAACTCAAATATGTGTGGTTGCGCCCGTTTCTTTATCAAAAGGTGCAACATTTTTTAAATGTTTGATTTTGAAGTGATCCAAAAATATTCAGATTAGATTAAAACATTTCTTAAATGGATTACCTTACTTAATACAAAAATGTCCACGTAATTTATATACAGTAACAAGTGTATTCAGTGACTACATTTAAAAGTAATCAGACCTAACCCTGATAATGAGCATGCTGTGCATGTGGTAGCAGACTGCATGTTCTTTAGTGTCGTCTTCTCTTGAAGCCAATCGGTATTTTTATCCTGTCATGCTACATGAGAAAGACATAAAGCTAGTATGAGTGTGTGCCACTGCCTTAAAGTGCATGTACTGCTTGTATTTTGAAGTAGGCAACGCATATTTTCTTTCCATATTTAAAACTCAAATTCAAAAGAGTAACTGGAGATTGCAACATTCTTGTTTTCATTAGAGGACGTGATGCTGAAATCATAGGCTGTCACCATCTGTTTTTTTTTTTGGAACCAGCAGTGACACAAGAAGGTGGACCGACTAAAATATCACAGTTAACTTCCATGAACTGAAAACTCACTGTGAAAGGGTTAAAGTTCTACGACGAACACAGCCAATGTGGTGAACATCAGGCTGTATTGGAGAACACTTAAACAGTAGTGATTGGGATCATAAACCCATTTGTTTACTGAGGCAATAAATCAATTGAGAAGTAGGGTCATTTTCTTATAGACTTCTATACAATCGGACCTGCAACCGGTGTCGTCACCCCCTGCTGGCTGTTAGAGAGAATGCAAGTTTAAGGCACTTCTGCATTGGCTTCATTTTTCAAAATTGGAGGTTGCCGCTTGAGTTTAGACGATATAATGTTTACTACTCTCAATATTTTATTTTAGCATGCTAGCATTTGTTAATTGTCAGGCTGATGAGGATGTAAGGTATTTGCCGTTCCCAACGCCACGCCGCTAGCATGGCTGAAAACTATACTGTTTGTGACAGTAGGCTAACAGTCGACGGTGACTTCTTTCTGCCTGCCTTGCCCACTCTTCCAGCATGCCATGTGGACCTGTCACGGCTCCGCTAATCTCCATACCAGTCAATGACCTACAGTAATAATTGTGATATATGGTCAAAGACCTAGCACCTTGGTTGCTGACCTTTCCCACAATCCCATACTGGGCAACCTTCACCAACCCCACCCCTCCTCTTCTTCAAACAGCCTTATTCGAGCCTTATTACTCCATCCTCCATCCTCCCTCTCCCCCCTCATCCCTGCATCTTGTCGTTGGCTCGATGTACGCGGCTCGCCACACTCCAGTGGCTCCATGAATGTTAATGTAGGGACGGGGGGGGGGAGGGAGGTGGGGGGGGGGGAGGTGTGGCTGCATGGTAGAGGGAGCAGCTTCACCTGGTCTGCAAAGCACAGCTATAAGGAGCTTTTTGTTCATATTTGTGAAGCTATGTTCCCTTATGTTGCAGTAATATCGGTGACAGATAGTGTAGTGCAAGAGCAGCAGTATTAGGACACAAGGCTAACTAGTTATTGTGTACTCAGCTACAGCATATTGATTTCCTCCTGTAGATGAAAAACTGACATTTGATGCAGGAGCTTTGCTGGTTTATTAAAAAAAATGAAACCTGTATTTTTCAGGAAATGTTAAGATTAAAACATGATGAGCTTTTAATTTAAAGTCCCCTGTCATGTTCTGACGCCTTCTGTCTGCAGCACGTTTGTCTGCTTGTGAATTAGCCCTCCTCTCTGTCTTCCCGGTGTTCAGTTAGTCAGCCAATGTTTACCAAGCTCTGACAGAATGAGAATGTATGCATTATGTGGTGATGATCACAGGGGGTTGTAATCTTTGACCCCTGTGGCACGTTCCAAACTCAGATTGAAGATTAAGCCTCTCATGCAGCTGGCTGACAGGCTGCCTCTCTGCCCCTGGAGAGATCCACTGCCTGACTATAACTGCAGGATGGCCTCTCTGCAGCATTAAAGATACAACGCCTCATTCATTTAAATTTTTGATCTAAAGATGAAAATTGCTTTTCCAGAAATGTGGCTTCATCATTTAAGTCTATCAAACATTATAACCCATACACAGCTTTGAAATGCATAGGGAAATCTCGCTCAGAAGCACCACCATCATAAAACTATATGCAAACAAAGCCAGTAGTGTGACAACACTGTTTTACTTCCCATTTGAGATTCAGCTTAAATCCGGCTAGACTGGGACTCATGTACTGTTTGATCAAACTATATGGCAGCAGGTTCTGGGTACTAAATATAATTGAAATGGACTGCTTTTATAACTTATAGACGCAAATGCATAGGCATTGGAAATGGGGATTTACATGTGCATTTTGGTTGAAAATCAAGCGTCTATATTTACCCATCTTTATTCATGATGTAAGAACTTTTGATTTATAGGCTTTCATTGAGTTTTAACTAAGAATGTACTTTTACTGACTTCACAGAATCACAGGCATTATAAGACTTGTTGATACTAAAGCACAATTAGAAATGTGTTTAAATTAAGAGCACTTTTAATAGGTGGACTAAAGCTTAAGTTAAATATGAATTAAGAAAAGACACTATAGGTGGATATATTACATGTCAAATATACTAAACTAAACATTAAATATGTGTTAATTTGCATTTGTTTTGCAAATCTGAACATTGTATAAAGCCAGGTTCAAAATTCCTCAAATTCTTAAAAACCTTTAGTATTTTAGCACACATATAATAATGAGACTGGAAAGTTTCTGGCTCAGTATGAGAACAAACTCATTTTGAGAAAACAGCCTTTAAAGATATGTATTGTGAGGCAATATTTAATTCTAACTTTTGGTGAATTTAGGAGAAATCTACAGACACAAATAGACAACGTGTTAAAATATTAACTGTGTTAAATGTGTATTTTGGATTTTTTTCTTTCCACTAGTCTGAAAAAAAGACATGTTATGGAAGCAAAATAGACCAAACTCTCAAAATTGACCAGTGCATAAAATAAAAAACATTTCTATGAAGTTTCTTGCTTTCAATTATGCTCACTGTTTGAAATTATTTAATTTTCCTAAATGATAATTATATCAAATGTACTTTCAAAAAGCAAAGGAAACTCCACCTTAGTACAAGCTGTATCACAAGCTTTTAGCAAACTTAGCAATGCATTTTATAACAGTGCTCTCAATTCCAATTATATTGGTATGTTTATATACTTAGTAGTATTAAAAAATCCATATTGATAATATTGCTAAATAAAAAGGTGCTTTTAATGCTGTAACAAGAAATAAACATGTATACTCATACAGGATATTGGGAAAACTAAATGAAACATTTCACATACTTTGCTATTAGTATACCTTAAGTATGGAAAAACTTGGGACAGTATATTGTATAATTAATCAGTTTTGCTTCATTTGGAGATAGAAAATATTTTGTCGGCAACTATTCTCATGCAAAACAGTTTCAGTTAATCTGCATATGAGGTTGCCTTGACATATGCAGACTTATGACCCAGAGGTCACATGTATCAAGACTGGCAAGAAAAAAATACCAACAGCTACTCAACTCAAATGAAAAGTGTCTTAGTGTGTCTGGTCTGAAATACACTTTCCAAAAGGGTTGAAATGTAAAAAGGCAGGCGGGCAGGCAGGCAGGCGGAGATGAGATGAGCCCTTCAGAGTCCTCAGCCTGGAGAGAATGAGAACAGCTGGGGCCTGGCACTCCCTCTGTGTCGGTCTACTCTTTGTCACGGGCAAAAGACTCTTGTTTTCAGGCAGTAATCAGACAGCCCTGGGGCTCTGTAAAGACCCTGTTCCCTTTTCATCTCAACTGTTGCATACACCCTGCTAATTGGAATCCTGTAACTGGGTCACAGGCATTGTCTCTCAAGTGCTGTCAAGTCATTGAGACGCGTGAATGTGGAATTATGGCTGCCTCAGATGCATGATTGAGTCTCCCCCCTGCGCTATCTTAATGCCTCTATTTCAATCTCATCGCAGACACCGATTTTCTCATTTTTTTCCCATTAATATTTCTTGCTTGTCCCTGCTCGGTTTTTGTCACAGTTCTGCCTGAAACCAGCCGTCACTGGGGCTTGGAAACGGGAAAGTAAAAAAATAACATCGTTTTTAATTCTGTAAATATCAGCCTAGCTCCGTAATTGTAAACACAGGCTTTTTTTTTTTTGACACTGTTGATGTAACTAAATGTACTTTATTATAAATCTTTGTAAATAGAAAAAGGACTACATTAAGCTTTTTCCTCAGCCGTTGAGGAGGAACTCAATTCTGCAGTTTGTCTGTGATTAAAAGAAGAATTAGCCAGCCTAGCATGGCACCACAAATGAGCAAAACCCTGTGGGAGACCAGAGAGACCAAGCAAGGCACATTTCCAATTATACCACCAAATGACTCATTTTCTTATTGGGCCTCCTTTAATTGTGGTGGGTATTGGGTGCATGCAACTCAATTTGTCTCACATATTTGTTGGTAGGATGGGTAAAGAGTTGACAGAGCCAAGGGGATGATATGAAAGAATGAGACAAAAAAAAGGATGATAGATCCCTCAATATTTGTTTGATCTGCTTCATCCTCCTTAATACTGTTGAAGTTTAAAAGCCAGGAAGAAAATGCCACTTTAATCATCTGTGGATTGAGGAATGGGAAGACTATCATTTTCAAGTAATCAGAAAATGTCTCTCCAGAGTAATAGACTTTGTTCTGACTGCTGGAATTAATGAGGCTTCCAGTGATGTGATTATCTGTCCAGAGGATCATCAATATATAAAAAAAATAATTGACAAATTAAATTACTGCAATTTCTTGGAAACTTGAGTTTTATGCAACAAAAATAAAAGAAATTAAAGTTTTTTTGCACACAAACTACAAACTGAGTTGGGTACGCTTTATTAAATTTGCAGACACAGTTAGAGTTCATCACTGTAAATTCTTCTCCATTCTTGTATAGGAAACAAACAGTTACTTATAAAGCAACCGGACAACATGTCAATACAGGCACATAAAAGGCACAGCACTGACTACAAAGCCATTTCACATTGCTGACGTTGCATTTTCTGCAGAGCATATATGACACGATGATCTATGGGAATGAATTCAACATTATGGTGCCGTTTGCCTACCATTATGTACTCTAGTCTCACACAGTTGCCACAATTTGCCTGTCTGTAGTTAACAAACTCAAGTAGAGAAAACACGATTCAAACATGGTTCTTAAGAATTAATATTAAAAATAGGTAACATTTCATATACATGAGGTACAGACTTTAAATAGAACAGTTAGTGTGGACTACAGTACAAAATTAGACATCATATTTGTCATGTAACATGTAAATCCAGTAAACAGAACACATTTAATGAGTTAGTCATCTAATTAGTGCAAATCCAAAAATATTTATTTTGTTAAAAAAAAAGAAAAAAAAAGAAATAAACCTCTCCACTTGCAGTAATTGGTTTTAAGCGCAAACACTATAACTAGTTGTCAAATTTTATTTGATTTTATTCTCAGCAAACACTATTATCCACTCTCCACTGCTCATTTAAACTATTATCACCTCTGTCTTTATTACAGTTTGTACCACTCAGTGCGTGTTTGTACTCAAGATGCATCAGTTCAAACCACACGTTTGATTCGGGGTGAGGGAACAGTAAACAGTAAAGTGCATCTGAAGCAGCATGTGTGTGTACTGTGAGAGTGAGAACAGAAGGGACAGCTGTGGTTTTTGTTGTGAGGCGAGCGGCCCGTCGCTCGCTCGCTGCAGGGTAACTGTGAAACAGTTGTGGTCTAAAAGGGACCTCGTCCCCGCTCCCTGCTGAGCTCTCCTTTCCAGATCTGTTATAGTGTTCCCCGTCTTTGTTCAGTAACAAAGTGCTCCCTGCTTAGGAGTGTAAAACCCCCTTTTCCCACTAATGCCTCCAGCGATGTGTTGTCATTGTCGAGTTGGTCATCAAAACACTTGTGAATCTTAACAAGCATATGTCACAAACCAAGGTGCATTGTAATATGACAACATTCTGAATGTATTGTCGTGTTGAGGCCCCTGACTATCATGGAAGCGTAAACATCCACTTGTGCCAACACCAAACATATTATTACATATTAGATTTTTTTTTTTAGTTATTTTTTTTTTATTTATTTATTATTTTTTTTAATTGCACTTGAATACAAAATACACAGATTTATCTAAACGGTAGCGTACATGTAAGACGATTTTACAAAATGTCGTAATTGATGTCAGTCATCGGAAATTCTTGCTTAGTGAGAATCATAGCCAACGATTCATCTGGTAACCTGGCGGCTGCCATCACGTTGGCTCCTCCAACCTCAGGTTCCAGCCCAGGAGCGGGTCTGGCTGAGCCGGCCTCCTTTTGGCTGTCGATTCAGCCGCAGCTGCGCTTCAGCCAGGCAGGGTAGGAGAGGCCAGGCTCCCCCCTTAGGAGGAGGCCGACGTCTCCATTGTGGACAGGATGCGGACCACCTCGGCTCTCTGTGTGGGCGAGATGTGCTGGGTCATGTGCACGATAGAATCCATGGCAACCTCTGGATTGGCTTGAACGAGGCTGGAAATAAAATGGTAAAACAAGATCAAGGAAAGGAAAGGAACTCTTCACCACATTGAACCCAAATTGTTTAGAAATATCACCTGCGTATCTGCTTGAGGATGTGGTCTCGGCGGATGTACTTGATGTTCTCGTCGACGACGGACCTCGCGCCCTCCTCTTCAGCGAGCTGCCTCTCCAGCCATCCCACCACCTCTTCATTATTATCCCACAGATAGGCCTGTATAACGCAGAAGGGAGAGAGAAGAGGAATCATTGTGAGCGAGATTACTTTTTGTGTTGACATGCAGCATCAAACACAGTCCCATACGACGAGTCTCATTTATGTTGGTCTGAAATGCCCAATTTCAACATTTGGGGGTTAGGGTGAAATCATAGATTTTCAAAAATAAAAATCTGGCCTACGTGGCGTTACATCGCCAGTTTATCCAGCGTGGCACATATAAATCCAATTTATGATTAATATGCTGTTATCTTCTCTAGTTTGTAAAAGTCCATCCACGCATTTAAAGTTGGGCTCTCCTGCCATAATATTTATTAAATATTTGACAGTTTTCTTTGTGCCAATGAGTCAAAAAAATAAGTTCTTACTCTTCATGGACACGCGATATTGAAAAGGCATTATGTATCCCTCTCCAAAAATGTTTGAAATATTAAGTTAAATATGTGTTTTTAGATTTGATAGTCCTTTATACATACATGAAATAATAATTCTACTACTTTTTGTATTTGTATGCTCTTCAGAAAATGTCCATCAAACCTGCACTCGGTTATATTCTTCACCTTTTTGTTAACATAATGCCGCATCTGCAGTTATCGATAGAAGTCTTTCCTGATAGGGATTTCTCTTCGAGCCTTTCCAAACAGAACAGTGTTCCTTCTTTATTCTGTTGCAGAGAACAGCTATTCCTTTAGCTGTCCAATCCTTAAATATAATCTAAGTCTGTCATATGCGCACAATTTAGGGATTGCAATATCTTCCTCTGATTTGTATTCTATAACTGTTTTCGTATTTCTGGATAAATATGGCTTAAAATTGTAAATGGGAATCTTGAGAAAAAGAAAACAATTTGAACGCTGTATAAAAGTATGTATAAAATATGAATCAACAACTAATATCAACTACAACAAAAGAGATGGACGGTCACAAAGTGGGGGCCGGATGTCTTGTTGACTGGACCAAATAGTGAAATTAGTATTCATGAGTGCTGGCATCTCTGATCCCAAACAAAGCCAGGCTGGAGGGCTTAGCAAAGATTTGGGGGCTGAGGGGTTTAATGGGCTCTTGCCTTTTTTATGAACAGTCCTGCTTGAGGTCCACAAGAACATTTAATGCCCTTATTAATCATTTTTAATCTGTTTGCTTTTAATTAAGAAACAGCGTGTTGCTCTCCTATCTGCACGTGCCAGGGCTGTGATTAATTGTGGCTTAAGACAGCCAGTCCTGATTGGGATAATATATTAGAGAACAAGAAGGCCACTTCTTAGAAGATCTAAAAACGCTGGGCCGGGTCCTGTCAGCCCTGAGGCCGGTCCTCTGAGCACGAGACTGGGCCGGAAGGAGCGCCATTTATGGATCTCTGAGGTGTTTGTTTTCATTAACTAGCAGTTATCAGTCCATCTGTATTTCATCACTAAGATTCAATAGGAAAGCGTATTACTTATTTATCTGGTCCACCTTGAGGAGGAATAGAAGCTTCAGGATAAATAAAAAAAGGAGCAACCTCTGTAATCATTCCCAGCGGCCAAGAGAGTGTTTACATGAGCATCTACACACTTCCCTGACTTTAGTTCAGAACTAGTCATTTAATACCAGACAATATGTCAAAGACTCAATCGTTCATCACAGAAGTCATCACAGGAGATGTGATGACTTTGGATACGAGTAGATACTTCAACTGTATAAAATCCAAATATATATTCCAAGTCTTGTTGCTCAATCTTCATCAGTCTTTTGTTTTGGTGTGAAACTGATTGACGGCATTGGGGGGAAAAAAAACACTTTTCCAGATTTCTGTGGATGTGAAGCTGCGTATCAAGGAAATGATGAAACAGATACTGTAGTATTCTATACCGTTGTTTCCCCCAAACAATCAAGTGTGGTTTGAACTTTGACTTTATAGCTTTTAAAAGAACTTTGGAGTAACGATATGGTAATTCTAATTAATTAATTAATACTCTATAGAACCACAAACCCCCCATTAACATGAAGCTGAACTGACTAACTCTTGTTCGTCAGTCATACAAAGTAACCGACATGAAGTGAAGCAGCACATGACATCGTTTTCATTTTAAAAAGGATACATTTCAAATCTGTGCAAATGAAATAAATTCTATATTAATATGGTTATTTTAAATATTTAAGTTTGAGCTGTATTGAAGTCCTTTAAATAAACCCTGTTTACGTACTATTGAAGTCTATGGCGTATTAATTATGGTTTTCTACATTTTACACTTTGCTCTGCGATCTCTCACTATATCTCTCTGAGTATAGGGGGGGGGGGGGGGGGGGGGGGGGGGGGTTTACCTTGACGGCCCCCTCGGCCTCCACAAACCAGCGGCGCAGCATTGCCTGGATCTGTCCGTCTGTCAGCTCGCTGTTGGCGGCTTGGATCTTACTCTTCACTGTGTCCTCCAGCAGCAGACGCCGCAGGCGCCAGTAAAAGAAGAGACGGGACGTTTGCCAATCAAGGATATCCTGAGATCCAAAAGACAAAAAAAAAAAAAAAAAAAAGGAGTGTCAAAGCAGCTACTGTTATTAGAAGCTACTATCACCTTCCTTTTACAATTCATCCAATGTCATCGTATAAGTCAGTGCATTTCATTCTTTGTGAATTTAAAAAGGGGAAAATGAATCATTTTCTGCCCGTCTCAACCCATTCCTGGGATGTCACAATGACATAGAACTCATTAAGGAAATCAGACTACCTGGCAAGAAGGTCTGTGCTGTACATTTGCCGTGATTTGAAAAAATGGCTGTTTATTTTTGATTACACAATCCCAGGCTGTATATGTGTGGATTAATAAAACGATTTACAGAATATGAAACTGCTTTAACACAAATTACACTCAATTTAAAAAGCTCCATTCCAGTTTGTGAAAATCTTTTCATTTGGTTGTGGGTTTACGTGTGTCTCACTGTTAATCAGGTCTCTGTCCGTTACAGAAATATGTGCTTCTTTATCTTGTAAACTGACGATGTCATTTTAGAAGCATCGCAGGTTTTATTTTCTGATGCACTTGAGTTGAGCAGTCTTTCCTTACCATGTGTACAAAATACACTGCTCACATGACCAGAAGGGTCTTTCACAGATGGATGGCAGTCAAAGTGAGTGCGTGTATGTTTGCGTGTGAAAGATGGGAGTGGGAAGGCACAGGATGAGATTGGGTCTGCCCGCGGCTGCTCTGTGGTTTCTAAGGTGATTGACCGAGGTCATCACAAGATAATTATGAGGACGAGTCTCACAGCCTGGTGAGACCAAACATTATTCACATAGGCAGGTGCAGCAGCAGCAGCAGCTAGACTGATACTCCCCTGTGGGCTTTTCAGGTTATTCACATACCGCACGCTCACACTGCAACGATACATGCCTGCAAGAAGTGCTCACCGTTATTACGCCCTTCTCCTGCATGCGACCTGGGGTGTCGTGGAGGTCTGCAAACTGCACGGCCACCTGGTGGTAGATGGGCAGGAGAAACTCCTCACGCTCCTTCAGCTTGGTCTCCAGCTCTTTACAATCGGGGGGACTCAGCTCTGGGGTTCCTGTTGGAAAACAATACCATAAAAATAATTTGCCAAAAACTGCCCGTATGCCTCCAGGTTTAGACGACAAGCCGAGGATCTGGGCAAGGAATCGCAGTTCATGCTAAACTGAATATATGGTTGCAATGTTTAGTCAACTTTGAGTAATTAAGATGCTATGCAGTTATTAGTCAGCTTCATAATGCAGTTGTGACAAAATAATAAAAGCTTGATTACAGTAACCAAACTAAATCATTCGTAGCTTGTGTTTTATCTAATACTTAACACTTGAGATTCAAATTCTGTAAACATGTCCACACTCAATCCCTGCTGGGCTTTATAAAACACCAGTAGTGCAGCTGTTGTAATCTTCTTCTCAACATTGAATCCAGCAAGTATTTGTTTTGGAGGTGCACATTTTGCTGTTTGCTGTCCCTGTATTTTTATATCTTAAAAAGTGGAGGCCACTGACGGCAATCAAAAGGCCAATAATTGAATGTCAATTTCTCAAAATGGTTGCCATCGGCAACCAGTATCGTCAAGCCCGGCTTGTAGGTACAGGAAATAAAGTCAAGCCAACAGTTCTGTCATCACATTTAGCACTTTAGTACTATAGTGCTATAGTTGGCCTTTCCTTATAGTCCCATTTGGTGCAGTGATGATCACACCTGCAATACTGCATGAGATCATCTCCGCACATTCGTTGTGTTTGGATTAGTTTTTCTTTTTGTGCTGGTGAAAGTAACAGGAGTGCATATAGTGTGTGACATGAAATATAAACACTATAATCATTGTTTAGTAGGGGTGTGTGAATCTTTCAGTATCTCATGATTCGATTAAAAATGCATTCAGTATACTGTATACTGTATACTAAATACTGTATAATAAATACTGTATACAGTATACTAAATACCGTATAATAAATACTGTATACTGAATACTGTATACTGTATACAGTATACTAAATACTGTATAATAAATACTGTATACTGTATACAGTATACTAAATACTGTATATTGTATACTAAATAATTTATACTGTATACTGTATACTAAATACTGTATACTAAATACTGTATACCGTAAATACTGTATAGTGTATATTGTATACTAAATACTGTATACTAAATACTGTATATTGTATACTGTATACTAAATACTGTATACTAAATACTGTATACTGTATACTGTATACTAAATACTGTATACAGAATACTGTATACAGTATACTAAATACTGTAAACTGTATACTAAATACTGTATACTGTATACTAAATACTGTATACTGTATACTAAATACTGTAAACAGTATACTGTATACAGTATACAGTATACAATATACAGTATACTGTATTTAGTATACAGTATTTAGTATACAGTATACAGTATTTAGTATACAGTATTTAGTATACAGTATTAGTATTACAGTATACAGTATTAGTATACAGTATTTAGTATACAGTATATAGTATACAGTATTTAGTATACAGTATTAGTTAGTATACAGTATACAGTATTTCGTATTCAGTATACAGTATACAGTATTTAGTATACAGTATACAGTATTTAGTATACAGTATACAGTATACAGTATTTAGTATACAGTATTTAGTATACAGTATACAGTGTACAGTATTTAGTATACAGTATACAGTATACAGTATTTAGTATACAGTACACAGTATTCAGTATACAGTATTTAGTATACAGTATACATTATTTAGTATACAGTATTCAGTATTTAGTATACAGTATTTAGTATACAGTATTTCTTATTTAGTATACAGTATACAGTATTTAGTATACAGTATTTAGAATACAGTATTTAGTATACAGTATTTAGTATACAGTATACAGTATTTAGTATACAGTATACAGTATTTAGTATTTAGTATACAGTATTTAGTATACAGTATTTAGTATACAGTATTCAGTATTTAGTATACAGTATTCAGTATTTAGTATACAGTATTTAGTATACAGTATACAGTATTTAGTATTTAGTATACAGTATTTAGTATACAGTATACAGTATTTAGTATACAGTATTCAGTATACAGTATTTAGTACACAGTATACAGTATTTAGTATACAGTATTTAGTATACAGTATACAGTATTTAGTATACAGTATTTAGTATACAGTATACAGTATACAGTATTTAGTATACAGTATACAGTATTTAGTATACAGTATTCAGTATACAGTATTTAGTACACAGTATACAGTATTAGTATACAGTATTTAGTACACAGTATTTAGTATACAGTATTCAGTATACAGTATTTAGTACACAGTATACTGTATTTAGTATACAGTATACAGTATTTAGTATACAGTATACAGTATTTAGTATACAGTATTTAGTATACAGTATACAGTACACAGTATTTAGTATACAGTATTTAGTATACAGTATACAGTATTTAGTATACAGTATTTAGTATACAGTATACAGTACACAGTATTTAGTATACATTATTTAGTATACAGTATTCAGTATTTAGTATACAGTATACAGTATTTAGTATACAGTATTTAGTATACAGTATACAGTATTAGTATACAGTATTTAGTATACAGTATACAGTATTTAGTATACAGTATTTAGTATACAGTATACAGTATTTAGTATACAGTATTTAGTATACAGTATACAGTATACAGTATACAGTATACAGTATTCAGTATTTAGTATACAGTATACATTATTTAGTATACAGTATTCAGTATTTAGTATACAGTATTTAGTATACAGTATTTATTATTTAGTATACAGTATACAGTATTTAGTATACAGTATTTAGAATACAGTATACAGTATACAGTATTTAGTATACAGTATACAGTATTTAGTATACAGTATACAGTATTTAGTATTTAGTATACAGTATTTAGTATACAGTATACAGTATTTAGTATACAGTATTCAGTATTTAGTATACAGTATTTAGTATACAGTATTTAGTATACAGTATACAGTATTTAGTATACAGTATTTAATATACAGTATACAGTATTTAGTATACAGTATTTAGTATACAGTATTTAGTATACAGTATACAGTATTAGTATACAGTATACAGTATTAGTATACAGTATTAGTACAGTTCAGTATATAGTATTTAGTACACAGTATACAGTATTAGTATACAGTATTTAGTACACAGTATACAGTATTTAGTATACAGTATTCAGTATACAGTATTTAGTACACAGTATACAGTATTTAGTATACAGTATACAGTATACAATATTCAGTATAAAAACAAATACATTCTTGGAAGTTGTGAATCAATTCAGAATCTTAGAAGATAATTATCTAGATGTTTCCATGAAATGATTTGTTTATCATCGTTGACTGTCTTACATCATATGTTGAAGGGCTTCTATGGAAAGAAAACACTTAATTTGCTTGTCACATAGCGAGTGTGTGGTTGAGCGAGAGAGAGAGAGTGACGATGGCTCCATCTGTTCCATTTAGTGAACATCATCTGCATAGACGGTTGTTTAAATCACACAAGTATCCCACTGTATACGTGTTCTGAACTTTTTTATTTTAAAATCGTAAACCGCCAGGGATTTCTCACCGCAGGTATGAAAAAATCCATACTGTCACATCCCTAGTGTCATTACCATCAAATCAGCTTCTTCATGAGCATCCAGCGGTGAATTAACTCCTGCTAACAGCGTTTTGTTTTAGAGCTCCCCCAAACCCCTGGCTGCTGTCACCAAAGACTGATTTCTGTCAATTCCAATCTATAAGCTCTGAAACCCACCCTAGTAACCCTCCATTCCTCCAGTTCGCCCACAGCGGCGAGCCCGCACATTGAACCACAGTTGCTCTGAGCCTGGAGGAAAATCAATAGGCTGTGCAGGAGAGACAGCAGAGCTGGTGATTGATCTGAGCAGGCTGTGATTGACACGTCTCCCGAGGGAGTGCGGTGAAGATGATACAATCAACACCAAATAAAGAACGGCAGTGAACGCACACATGCTCCTACCCGATAGATTGCTCCTTACTAAAAAATGAGGACAAAGCCGAAGGGGGACGAAGACACCAGTAAAAAGCTATAATTAGAATTGAAGCGGAGGTCTCACCCAGTCTTTCAGCCAAGCTGCTGTAGACTGGATCCACACGTCTCATCGTCTTCACCAGGTCCTTCCTCCTGAATTTGATCTCCACGGTTCCTTCAGGCTCCAAAACTCCACCTCTGGAGACAAGAGTGATTTAAATGAACAAAGGGGGGGGTTTCATAAAGATGATACTTGATCTGCTCTCCTTTTTCAGTTTCCAACTCACCGGCTGTCCTTGTCAGCGTACATCTCCATGTGACGTGGGTTGATGGTGGGATCTATAACCACCCAGGATCCTCCCCTCAGCTCAGCCTGGGGAGGAATATAGACCAGTACCGGCTGCTTGTACTCCCTTAGTCCATCCACAATGTAGGCCCCGAACTTCAGCACCTGGTCGTACATATCTGAAAAGGAGAATTGTATGTGAGATACTGAATGCTTTTAATCCCAGATTGACTGGTTGTCACGGAAGCAGAAGTACCTTTCATTCCTCCAGAAAAGCCCCTCCAGTTGGCAAACACCATAAGAGGCAGGCCCTCTCTGTTCAGGTCCTTAATGGCCTGGGCTGTTTTGAAAGCAGAATCTGGGAACCACACCTGTCCGGCCTGCTGGATGATCTAAATATACAAATCAGAAAATCAGCATCAGAACCTCTGGTTTCTGTAAATGTCAAAATACCCGAGTTAGGGGTGGGTGATATATCGAATATACTCAAATGTATTGCGGCTTGTTCCACGTGGGATGAAGTAAATGACTATATTACCAACATAGAGTACAAATATTGTCACTTCATATTTAAAAGCAGCCAGTTTGAGGTTTGCTTTGGCGTCCTCTGCCTCTCACAGACACTCTCCGTGGAGAGTTTGTGTGGCGGTATGAGCATGGATGTGCGTATGAGCAGTTTTTTTTTTTTTTTATATCTGGAGGGAAGCAGGGAACAGGGAAAGAGCCTAGAGAGAGCGAAAGCAATTAAACACTAATGCAAGTTTAAACATGTCGAGGTCGCCTCCAGTTAGAAAAAGACGGTCAAAAATATTCCCCCAATGTTTTGTGGTTCGTGTATTAATTTAGCACCTAACTAAGACAATAAAGTTCCTTATTATCGAGGAAAACATAAAAAATAAATAAATAAATGAATGAATAAATAAAATAAAACAAACAAAAATGATTAAATATTAAATAATCACAATCATTATTTTTGTTTTAAAACTACCACCTGCAAACTGTGTTTCAAAGAAAATAAAAATTGAGCAAATAATTAGTAAAGAATACATTTACAAAGACCACCACCTCAGAGTGTTGAAATTCATTTACTAGAAATATCAAGATATGTATCGCATATTGCAGCATAGCCTAAAGATATCGAGATATTATCTATAAGCCATATCGCTCAGCCCTAACTTGAGTGCATTGAGTGACGCCTTACCTTCGCGTCTGAGTCCAGATTGGCTGGATCGGCTGGGATTGACAGCTCCACTGACCTGGTTTCCACGGCGACCACCCCAGTAGGTATCCCACCCAGTCTGTGGAGAAAGGCCATTCAGCGCTGACGTCTACAAAATACCTCAACTACATTTATAGTGCGAACAAGTTCATTATTGGCAGCGTGTCATTGTGGTTTAGTGTTCTGCTGGGACTTTCACCTGGCTCTGCCTACCACCACGCTCTGAGCCCACGGCTGCATGATTTCCATGAAGGAGCCCTGGTCAAAAAAGCCACTCTGCCAGGAACCCTTTGGAGCTGTACACACAGAGAGGAATCGGAGGAATGCGAGGGCAGAAAGGTAAAATACATAAATGAAAGTGAAACACGAGTTATTTATTGCAAAATGGAAATGCGACTGAATCAATTGTCTGAACATATTCTCTCCTTCCATAGTGTTTTCAAAACCTCTGGCTTTATTCCTCCTGCAGTCCGAGTTGTG
Organism: Cottoperca gobio; assembly: GCF_900634415.1. Classification (NCBI taxonomy): domain Eukaryota; kingdom Metazoa; phylum Chordata; class Actinopteri; order Perciformes; family Bovichtidae; genus Cottoperca; species Cottoperca gobio. The sequence continues at coordinate 11,721,122 of NC_041368.1, forward strand.
TATTTTCTCCATCTCCCCCCCACACCACCACCACCACCACCACCACCACCTCAGAATCTGTAATCTTGGCAGCAAACCATGATGGATGACTGCAGAAGGAGGCTTATTCAGCTCTTTTTCTGCCTGTGCACCCTGAGAAACATGCCCAGCCTATGAGGTTACCATTCAATTAAGCCTCGCCACTCATCACTACCAGAGACGTTGACTGGCTTCCCACGCGGTCCCCCCCAATCTCTTTCCTGTCCCAAGCTGTAATTACACTGATGTAGAACCTGCTCAGTCCTGACCTGCAGTGTAAAACACGCTGGATCCATTTCGGTGCTATCTTGATCTTGCCTTTCGCAGCATGATGTTAGACTTCACTGTTTCTCTGTTAGTTTCTTAACAGTCTCTCTCTAGTAATGAATTATTTCACCCTTTAACCCAGGGGATATTAGGATTAAATGATGAATCTTTACATTTACTTTATAAATAACACACAAAAAAACAGGAGCGTGGCTCTTTACAACTGCTGATAAAGCATTTTGAATGAAAGTAATTAGTAGAGGAAATGAGCAAAAGGGGAAGTGTATTAATCATCATACAACCAGAATGCTCTATGAAAAAGGAATAACACTTTTAGAGCAACTAAAGTTTTAGTATTTGAGGTAGACACCCAGAGAATGACTGTGGTGCTGAGCGTTTGAATGTGGGGCTGCAACTACAATACGAGTCACGATATTTAAGGGCTTGACAATTTTTCTCATTTTGGTTGAAAAATATATTTTAAAAGATCGTGGTGTGACTTTTTTTGCGAGGATCTGTACCGATCCAAGGTTTTTTTGTTAAGCCTCTAGAATGCGATTTGCAGGACATCTCTGCAGCACCACAATATCACATTTAGAAATGGCATTTTGAGACATATTTCACTTAGTGATGATTATTTAGTTATAAACATTGAACTGAAAAAAGTCACAGTTTTGTCCAATCGGAAATGTCACGATATTTAATTTTCAGTAATATAAAAACTGATTGATTAATTAATTAATTAATTAATTAATTAACTAACCTTAATTAAAATGTTTGGCATTTATGCTTCATAATTGATAAATGACTTAAATGATTACCGATTAGTAGTAGATGAATGTGAGAGGAATAAGGCTGCTTACTTAATATTTACCTACTTATTAAAGATCTGGCACTACAGAACAACCAGCTGAACAGAATCTACCAGAACCTTTCTGTACCTACCTGCCAACTACAAAAAGGAGCACATTTCCATCAAAAGATTTCTCTATACACTCACTCTGGCTGGGACGTCCTGCTAGCATCCAGCGAGGGTCATACGGAGCCTTTGTAGGCACAAACTCCACTAGCCGATCTATGGGATCCTTGGCATTGAGGATGGGCCCAGGACTAGATTTACACTGAAAGAAAGGAACATTTCCTAATTTTACGTTGACAAAAAAAAAACAACACACGGCTCTTCACACTTAGATACGGTCACTAAACACACCGATACAGGATGCAGCATCCTATTCAAAACAACAGCCAAACCTTACCAAGGGCATGTAGGAAAGCCACTGCAGAAGAGTGAAGACTCCCTCAAAGTCATCACAAACAGCACAGTGGGTGACACCATTGTTGTGCATGATTTGAATGCCACCCAGTTGGTTGTTGGATGTGTACACCTCTCTGCCCAGCACCTGTAGTGGGGGGGGGGGGGGGGGGGGGGGGGGGGGGGGGGAAGAGGAAGGTATGGATTTTACATCAGGCGGAAGAATAAGACTTTTCTGTGGAATCCAACATTCTGATGGCATTTATATTTTCTTGATTATTTGTTTATAAAAGGTCGGAAACATTTCAGTTTCAGTATTTATGGTTTTTAAAAGAACATGTTTACATGATTCAATTCTCACACATTCACTGTATCTCGCAAGTCACACTTTGGCTGAATTAATCTGGTTTATTACGGCGGTAATAACCCAAAAATAAACAGATTTTGCTGTGATGTAATTGCAATAAACAGATCAAAAAGGGATAAAGGACAGAACTACATAATTATGACAATTAATCACGAGTTTGAATTCATGCTTGGTCAGGTCTTTCCGCAAGACGACAAGCAAACAACTTTTGTTTTCTGAACGGAGTTTGGATCAATCAGGGTTTGGTGTGAACGCACCATAAGCGCTCCTCCCCCAAGAAAAGCCCAGTTTGCTTGGATTGGTTTGCGAGACAAATATAGTGCATCTTTGCAAAAGTAGTTCTCAAGCCGTTGGTGGAGGTATATAGATGGGGGCAGTATATTCCAATACCCTGCATGTGACATAGGCAGGGGAGCTCCTGCTGAATCGAGGCGTTGGGAACCGAAACGCTCATTACTTTTTATAATGATATGTCCCCATGAAGCGCCTAGCAGCAGAGTCTTTGACAATTTGTTAACAGTGTAAGGAAGATTTATTAAGAGTTAGAATTATAGCAGTCCAAACGCGATGACATAAAAGCATGTACAAGCGTCTCAATTTCATGTCTTGACACAACAGATCAAAGTTTGGCTACGTTTCTTAGGTGACAGAGAAGACAAGGTTAATCTGCTGTTCACGTTGTGCAACCTTGGCCTGCAACAGGATGGGGGGGGGGGAATCAATGAGATCGCACACAGGCACAGACCTGCCAGGTAACAGCAGGGGCTCTGCATTTCATGCCGCGTCAATACAGGTGATCAGCAGCCAGAAATCTCTCCACCACAGCGGTCACAGGTGGGAGGCAGCATGTGACACTCTTCCTTGGGGATTTTCAGACTTCCACTCGCCCTTTCCTCATCCAAAAACTCAAATAATTCAACTGGCATTCAGCCTTTTTTGTATCCATGGGAATTCTCAATGTATCTATATCTCCATCGACCTGTTGTGATAGAGGCTGTTGTATAAGGCTGAGCTGGAAGCCACCAAACCGCTCTTACCTTCAGAACTGTCCCTATGACAGCCGGAAGTCGTAAAATCTCCCTCCCAGCCCACCCTATTTTCATAAGCAGCCTAGAACAGGTGGCAGGGCCCTGACATGGTTCCATAAAAATCAGAGAGGAGCTCAATCCCTACCCTCAGCTCTCACCTTTTCAGCCATCATTTACTTTCTTTATTACCATTAATGGTTACGTATCTGGCTACAAATCTAGGGCACTCTCCTAAAGCTGTCAGGAAAGCCTGCGGCCCCAAGAAACATTGCAGTCACCTTGACATACACAAAACCCCAGTGCCTCTGGCCATCGCCGGATTCATTAAGATTCCACAGCACAGAGAAGAGGAGGGGATGTAGGAGGAGGAACAGAGGGAGATGACGGAGAGGAAGAAAATGAGGGGCGAACTGGATGCAACAGCTCACTGGGGTATTTATGCCAGTAGTTACTATCCACTCCCCATGAAAATATGAGAGCTTTCCAGCAGCTAATGGAATGATGATCTCTGGGTGGCAGCCTCCTGCTCTCCATTAAGTTTCAGTTAATAGCCAGGAAACCACATGACAAACAGGCAGGGAAAGAAAACACGACCCTATTTCTTGCCCGTGTCGCTGGTGAAATCAGTGCTATTTTAAAGTAAACACAATCGATTGTAAACAAAAGGATGCACCGCAATACATCACCTGCACAATGTTGACACTTGTCAGTAAACATTACTACAAGTCTTCTCCCACAAATAGAGCTAAACACTGGGGCCATCTAAAAACAATTGAGCTCCCAGCAAATAGGTGTGCCATCATGGGGCCATTTGCATGATTTGTCATGTTGCGATCTGTCATCTAATTTGAAATGGAGTTATCTTAATGCACTGACAAGGACAGAGAATGGAAAGCAAGACAAAAGGAAGTAGTGAAGCGTGATGGCACGCACATGCACGTACAACACACACACACACACACACACACACACACACACACACAACACACACACACACACACACAACATGCATCCATTCCACACACCAATCAAATGCTTGCAGAAAACAATCTGCCTCAGCAAAACTTTTCTTTTTGATTAAAAACAAATGATATGGTTGTCCTGCACTGCAGCCTCCGGCATGTCACTCTATTTCTATGCAAATACAACTTCATGGTTCACTTTCAATTATTCCACCGTGAGTGGCAGGCAGGCCTGTGGCTGGGATCGGAGAAGGAATCCTAGTAGAACAGAATGAGGCAGGAGGAGGCCTGATCGGCGAGTTGGAACGGCACCAAAAATCATAGTACGCTTTTTAAATGTCTTTTTCTTAGATATATATATATATATATATATATATATATATATATATATATATATATATATATATATATATATATATATATATATATACACACATGTAAGCACACATCTACCCTGTGTCGATTCATATTTTTAAGAATCTGCAGTGTCAGTTAATTTATTATAATTTGTTATGGGGCGATCTATGATTTTATAGCCGTAAAAAACACAAAAAGATTTCCCGTCGTGAATATAGTCACACTTGACTTGAAACAAGCTGTCCAGCTTGCCATCATGGTAGAGAAGCGTAAAATACAGCCTTCTACAGTAAAATAAAATACAGTAATCACGTAAGAAAGAACAGACTCACACAATGTTGCCATTTTGTATTCATGCCGGGGAACCTTATGCTTGTTTTCACAAAAAAAAAAAAAAAAAAAAAACGTGTCCTATCTGTGCAATAAAAGCACTTTTCTTAAAAAACGGTAAAGTATGTTTTAGTGCCATTTTAAAAGCACATTTTGATGATTATCTGCATTATATTGTGGATCCCATTTATTTTGACCAGGATAATCGTGAGATGAAATGTTCATATTGTCCCATGAAGTACAGATAGCCAACTAACGAGTATTTGAAGTGAATTACTCAATAATAATAATGCAGATTGTGTGTATTTAGAGATAACCCATTTGGTGCTTATGCGGCGTTTCAGTGCACACAATCACACAACAGCATCATGTTTTCAATTAAAAAAAAAAAAAGTGATTGTGTCGTCCTAAAATATGCATTTATATAGTAGATCATTTTACCTTGTTGAGTGCTCCAGCTCCAGTAAGGATAATGTGAGAGTTGTCCACTTGAATGGTTCTCTGTCCGAGCCTCACCAGATAGGCTCCAATTCCTATGGCTCTGCATGTGACCTACAGGTCAAGACAATCACGTTAAGGCTTGCGAGCTAATCAACTCTTTGTATAGGGCAAGTCTTTGTTCCTCCAAAGATCACACAAGGGGACAGCTCAAGGCTAAGGAATAGGCTACATGTATGCATGAGTTTGTTGTGCACAAATGCACCCACTTCAGTCTTACCAGGTTCATGGTGATGATCTCATCGTAAGCCAGAGAGGATTCTCCAGCAATCATTCCAGACCCTTTCAGATTCTCCACACCAAGGCCCTCATCTTTTCCAATGATATCAGTGATCTTGTACCTGCATGGCAACACATATATTCACTCAAAACCAGACGTGACCCTCCAATAGCTTTCTCCTCCATTGTCACCTCTGTTGTTGTCGTCTTTTTGGCTTTAAAGCGTAGAGCCCTGAACACTTGACTGAGGAAATTAATCTGCAAGACGTTGTAGTATCAAAGTGCTAATGTGTAATAAAAAAATAAAAAGATGTACCTGGATTCTCCCTCATCCTCCACATGTTCGCAATGCACAGAGTTCAGGGCTGAAACTTTCTTGTAATCCTGAGGTGTGAGGTAGAGGTACTTGAAACCCTGCAGGGGAAATAAAGCAATGTTAGTTATGATAGACAATTATATAGATGCAAAACACAATATTGAAAAGATTATTATATTTTGAAGAAAAGGAAAGAAAATGAGATACCATAATGAAGAAATACACTAATTCATGGATGTCATTACTGCAGACCATATGCTGTATGTATATACAGCATATAGTCTGCAGTAATGACATCCATGATGGGGAAGGAATATTCTCACAAAATAGTATTTTTTTAAATATTGATTTGGTGAATTTTGGGTTACAACATTTTTTTAAGGGAGGTCCAAAAATAAAAGTTTATGTGACCAAGACTTTGTCGGCTGACCTTATAAGGGTCAACTGGATCTTGCCAGGCCACGTGGAACATGTGTCTGATTTCCTCTGCCAGTCCGATGCGAGCGCCACTATTGGCGGCGATGTAGATTCGGGGGATGCCGCTCTCGCGTGCCATCTCTGAGGCCTGCAGGAACAACACGTCCTCCTGGGGCCCAAACGAGCCTATCTTGTGTGTGATGTCGTTGCTTATGACGATGATCTCGCGTCCCGCTGGGTATTCTGGAGTGCGCAGGGTCATCCGCCATGCCACCATACCAATCTGCATAGACAGAACAGAGGTACTTTAACACAATAAAATACTAGATATTTATACATAATGTAGCATAAATACACAGTAAATACTAGATTTCCAATCAACTAAATTAAATGTATGTGATTCAGACTGCAGCATTGTATACATAAATAGAAATACTGGACATAGACATTATGTCTATTAAGTATCGCCATACAACAACAAAGTTTTAAAAAGCACTCGAGAACACAGCCAAAGAAACACGGAGACACCTACAGAGTGAAAGGGAAACTGCACATTTTAAAAGGAGGTGTGGATGGAAAAAGAAAAACGAAAGGAAGCTGGGTGTCATTTATACATTTCTATTAATATCTGTACACATTTATTAAAATAAAATAAAAACGGACCTCGTTGCCGCCTGGCAGTCTGTTCATCTGCACCAGCTGACCTTGGTCGTCAAGAACCAGCTCTGTGAAGGTGAGCAGCTCGGAAGGAAGAGGGCATTTGGGTAGGTGGCAGAACGTCTGGAAAGAGTGCCACAGCTTTTTCAGAGCCTGGAGAAACAAATGAAACAGTCAGAATAAAGTTATTCCATCAACGAGAATTAGCCGGTCGGCATATCTGAGCGTCAACTAAGCCCAGTGGTCAAGATGTATGAATAGTATTGTACCTGTCTGAACATCTCTGGAAAGTCATAGACATAGGTGGTGCCCAGAGACTGCGCCTGGAAGCGCTTCGACTGCAGCAGGTCCTTGGTCACATAGGGGGTGTTGATGAGCATGCCGTGCAGCGGACCCTGCTTGTCTCCATATGCTTGGAACATGATCTGAACAAAGAGGGACAGGGAGAGTCACTTTATAGAGATACTGACCTTTTCCACAACCGTGCCAAAATATCATGAATTTGAAAATGATAATGAGCATCTGTCTCATCTCCTACAGCATTAACCAATATGAAGTACAAGATGTAACAATTTAGGGCTAGGTCCCGAATACCATTTTTTTGGCTCCGGAGCTTCGGTTGTAATCGACAGCGACTATTCGAAGCTTTGGCCGGGGGGTTGATGACTCAGCCAGACATTTCTCCGTTGCAACACGAGTCTTTTGGTTTAATTAAAGACATTCATTTTTAAGGATTACGTTATTCTACAGTATTGTTGTTTGTATTGTCATTTGTTATTGAAGAAAAAACATTTTCCAAAAAAAAAAAGGGTTGGTGTGTTTGATGCATGTTTGAAATCCAGAGGAGGTTTGTTTGCAGTTTGCTTTTATTCACAGCCTACATTTAGCAAAGAGAAAGAAAATCCAGAATGCAAAAATTGAAAACCGAATACCAACCAACCAACAAATATCCGAATATAAGGGTCCAGCCCTATAATAATAATAATCCCTTATTCTACACACTATGAAAACATTGACCGAATCACAAGTCAGATGTTAGAGAACAATATACACAGGAAGTGGTAACAGCATAGAGACAACATCAGCCTTCGTCATCACACTTTGATCAGTGCCATCAGACAAACGGGAACACTCACTTGCGACCTATTCTGTGATATAAATGAAATAATGTTACAAGTGCAGGTATGTTTGATGCAGGTTCTTCCAAATCACAGATGTTGAATCTTGAATTATGCCCACAACACCTTAAACAAAGCTCAGCAGCATGTCCTAGTATGCGAAAAAAAGCATTCAACTCCCCAGTAACACCCACATTATCTGGCAACTCTTCTAAACTCACGTTCAATCATTTTGTAAATGAAATGCAGCAGCTTTTTAGAATCTTCAAAACCAAATTCAACAACTCTCACCTTCCCTTGTATGGATGGCAGATGGACAGATGGCTGAATGGATGGATGAAGTGTAACTTACCTGATCAGCTGCGAGGTTAAAGGATATTACTAAAAGGATTGTCCCCCAGGCTAAGGGCACAACACCATACTGGATCTTTGCTCCAACTCAATAAATCTTTCTATTTTACTGTATTAAGACAAGCCCCATCTTTAAATTGAACAAGAGTGGCTGGTAATTTGAATTCTGGGAGCTGAGGTTTTCCAGGATGGAGCTGAAGCCCTTTGGACTGGACAATGAGCAGATGAGATCGAAGATGTGTGAGTGCCCCACCTGTCGGTCTTTGGGCCCCACCTGTCCCGTTCGGGAATCAGTGACCTCCTTGTACAGGCTGATGTCCAGGTAGTAGCCTGATTCATTGGTGAGGAAGAGGCGGATGGGGATTTGCTTTCCTGTCGGAGTCAGGCGGATGTTGATTTTCAGTTCAGCCTGCAGGACACGCAGCTTCCACAGCCGGCTGCCGTAGCGCATCACCATGGAGCGCACAGACTCCTCGATCTGAAGTTTGTAGAGATAGCAAACTCATTAAAACAGGGTTGCCACACTTACTTAAACATCACATTTTAGGAGTTTCCAGGCCCTCAAAACTCAAGGAGCCAACATGGCATAGTTACAGACACGGATCCAGGTTAATTACTGTTACAACAGTGAGAATTGTTATAATGAGAACTAGCAGGCTTTACAGAAGCTCACAGACAACAATTTAAAAAAAGGGAGAGAGGCTTGAATGTGTGCACACTTCCTGATTGTGCTGCTGTGTTACAGTGAAGGACACAACTAGCGTCAAGTAAAAAGAAATATCAAAAGAACTTCTATTTCTATTCTTGCACAAAATATATAAATTCAACCACTTGCAATGGCCCGTGTCTATTTATGTCCAAAAATGTTCAAGGCCTTGATTGATCTTGACCGGTGGGAACCATGTTAATAACACTGTGAGCTGTGGTCATAACAGAGATATACATGCGTGTGTGTGTGTGTGTGTGAGAGAGATAGTTTCACAAACCTTCGATGGGTCCATGATGACCGTGGGGACAAAATTGAGGAAGATGTGGTTGCAGTCGGTTCGTACAGTCGTGTTGTTGAAAGCCACCTCCAGCTCATCCATGGCTTCCAGCAGCAGACGCTCTGCCTCATTGTGAAGGTATTCGAAAGAGGCCTCCTAGTGAGGGAACAAAATAAAAAGACGGTCAACGGGGGAAGGTACGATTAATGTGTGAACTAATCAAACTAAAAAAGGACATTAAGAACTGTGTTGGGAGAGAAAAGAACTTAAAAAAAAAAGGGAATGCAAAGATTCTCCATCGTCTCACCTTTGTGACCAGATCGGAGTGGCGGATGATGGCTCGCACGAAGAAACGGTAGTCCGTAACCTCCGTGCCCACCTCCACACGGGCGGCACCCAGGTACAAATGCATCTTGTGGTTGGCACATGGGATGGCAGTCAGGGCAAAATTGCGCATGCGGTTGAGCTCCAACTGAAAAGCTAGTGCCGGCTCTAAATGGCGGTAGATCCTGTCCTCCTCGAACTATAGAGAAACGGGCAGGACACGATTACAACACTTTGTAATTGAACACACTCAACTTTCCTGAAGAACTTTTTCTTCACAAGTTAGGCTTCCCTTCCATCGTCTCCTCCATTAACAGAAGTAGTTCAAATTGGCAATTTCAGGAGCGCCGAGTTGATGTAAGAGTAAGAAGATGCCTGTGAGTCACACACACTGTAGTAAGTAAATGAAATTATGGGCAATCTCAATCTCAGAAAGCTGCTAATGGGTGTCATTTCTCTTAAATGGGAGACATAATTAAAGAGTTCATTACTTTAATGAGTTTTGCTGGTGTCATTGTAGTGAAACTATCAGGGGTAACGGAGAGGGAGAGCCGTCACTGATTGTGATAGAGTGAAATTCAGCACTGCCAGGGGGGGGTCGGAAAGTTGTTTCCTAGAACCACAACATGGTTTTGAATGGTCTACCAGCCAAAGGAAAGTCAATCAATCTGTTTTATTTTGAAATGTGTGGGTTTTTATTTTCAATGTCACAACAATCCGATGCGTGCACATATCCCTTCATCTTTTTAAACAGTCTTGTCTACCTGAGCAAACACCAATCTGGCCATCCAGAAAACATTTAAAAGTAATGAGTTGACAAATGGTCTGTAACATGTAGACACCCACCTTGTCTCTGGCACGGAACGTGAAAAATTTGGGGAATTCTCTCTGTGTGGAAGATGGCGAGAGAAGAGAAAGAGAAAGAGAAAGAGAAAGAGAAAGAGAAAGAGAAATAACAACATGAAATGAACAATGTCTCCATTAAGAGAGAAACAATGGATATAAGCACAGCAGTGTCAATACCAAATCAGTTAGACATGTACTAACTATAAACCTAAATCACAGCAGCGGGCAATAAACTGAGCTTTTAAATTTAACTTCCCTAGAAAATACAATCAGGAGCCAATTTCTCTTGGAGAAAGTCATTGTTACAGTAGCACAGCATGAAATGGGAAACAAAAAAATTAGCTCTGCCTGTCATGTGTACGTTTTGTTTTTAGGGTACATCGGGACTGTTGAACTACTTTTTTGAATTGCTGAAGTAATCCCATTACTTTGGTTGCGTCTCCTGTTATCTTCTTTTGTCCAATTGTTGTTGTTTGCCTGGTTTAAAAATAAAATATTTTACGTGAGGTTGTATTGTCATGTCATCATTGTGCCTTCTGCGTTATTGTTTACCTGTACTAAATAACATCTTTATTTTTTATTTTTAAAGATGGGCTTTGCTAAAATTGCTACACCCGTTAAGTATGGAGTATTATGCAGAAATGATCAGGACCTTGTTTTACATGCAGTGCTCCTTTACTACTGTCATTTATCTATGAGGGAATCACTGTGTATTCACTCAGACAGCGAGCTCACATAATAATGGTAATAAATATATAGCACTACTCACTACGTTAATGAATAAAACATTTATTTCTCCCAGAGACGTTTGATCCTCTGAATAATGCTCAGTAGCCCTGTTTGACGTTATCAGATGAAGTGTCCCACTTGCCAAAACAATGCCAGAGCGATTGGGGATGTTCTCATCGGCCAACACAGCCTACACAGTAACAAGCGGTTTGCAGTAGTACACACACTGGAAACCTCCACAGGCACGATTTGCCACTGTGATTACGTATGTTCTTGTGAACCGAGAGGGGAGGAAAAAAAAAAAAAAAAAAAAAACCCTCCCTGTAACAAGGGCCGCATAATGACACGAGTAAGCACGGTTAGCTCTCATCAGAGAATGCGGTGCCATCAAAAGAAAAATCAAAGCCTATTGTCAAAAATGACAGCAGAGGCCAAAGAACGAGGGCATTTCTCTAAAAAAAAAATCTAAATCCCTGTCATTATCATCCAAATGCTAGTGGGTGTGTTGCTGATAATGGGTCGAATCTGGAAACGATAAACGGGGCCCACTGTGTACTACAGCACAATAGACAGAGCGTGTCACAAAACTGCAGAGATTGGGGGTTCAATTCCTACATTGCCGTCCATGCTAACAATGCGTTCTCTCATTACTTCAAGGCACGCACAAATGACATTTCATGGTGACATATGAGTTCATGGTTCTAGGGCTTTAATAACGTCTTTAAACTGTAGCTCTGAAAACAAACTGTGGCTAACCCAAACATGTATTGATTCAGCACAATGGTGGGTTAGGTTTCCCTTTATTTACGCTGGCGCAACAGAGTTGAATAAGCTTCCTGTTGGAGTCGAGGAGTACAGCCCCGTGGCTTGTAATGGAAAGCAGTCACTGTGGGATAAAAATCAATGTAGGAATATGTGTCTTTCGATCTTATTAATCTACCTCCCTTTAGATTGCCTACAGTATTTTAAAACTGATGTGTAATGTGTGATGCAACTGACCGTTTAGATATTTAATGTGCACCTCCTTTGAACAGTTTTTAAGCAAATGCATTGATACTTGTCCCATAAAAATCAAATCAAACAAAGAGGCACCCGCATTTTAATTTGTCTTCCTCTACTTACATGAAACCTTTGGTCCACCTCACAGTTGACTTGCTTTCTGAAATCCTGTCATCATAAATGCAGCAAAAGCAAAGCATGCAGAAAGAGATACAGAGACAAACAGGAAAGATGAGCTACATTGTAAATTATTACCACATAGTCATTCCATATAAGTAATGTATTAGAAATTACAATAAGGAAGATGCAGAACAAATCATTTGTAAATAGTTTGAGACATGCTATTCAGAACTGCTGAATCGGTGGCATGCAGGGGAGCAGATCGTGGAGACAGGTAAATATTAATGCGGCTCACCTTCTGGGCCACGAGGAAAGTCAGCCGACGGATGCCATGTTCAAACAGCATAGATTTCTGGAATGGGATGAACGGGCCAGAAATGTCAGAATGAGAAGATCTTTCTGAGCAATCTAAAAAAAAAATACAAATAAACGGAAAACAAAAGGCGTGCAGTCGACCGCTCCAAACCTTTGAATGAGTAAACTCTCGGAATACGGCTGCCAGGCCGTCGTCGTCAATGTCGCTGTCCGTCTTTATAGCCACATTCAGGATATGGATCGGCTCGTCCTGGACACTCTGGATGACAAAGCAATTTCACATTTAATTCTGAAAAAAGGTACACAGTCATGCAGGTTAATGGCACGCCTGTGACATGTGTGAGTTTTCCTCACCTTGTTGTCCTCTTCACCGTACAGGACAGGGTTACCTCCCTCTGGGAAGGTTGGACTTGGCGGAGGAGAGTCAGAGAAACAGCTCAACACGTCGTTTATGTTCCTGTAGAGGAGGGGGGGAAACAAAAAAAATCACGCTATTAATCACACTAGCAGCATTATCGCCACCTGCCGATGAAATGCCTCAAAGTTAAGAACTATTTTATTGAAAAAAAAAAAGGAGTGACCTGGTGAACTCCTGGAAAGAGCGAAACGCAACCATGGCTCCCATGCGCTGACAGGGTGGCGTGAAGGATGTGTCGAGCAGAACGTCGCTGACCATGCCGTAGTGGTTCAGGTTGGATGAGAAGGACATCCTAGGGTATTGAGAGAGAGCAAATAGAATGGGAATCTGCCGCAGCACTAGAATGAGTCTGTGAAGATGTCCCACATCCACCTTTCAGAACCTCACAACAGTTTTCACCCCTCAGTTTATCTGTACATTTCAGATGCTGGGAAATAATAAGATTTATGAAAACACACACACAAAAATGATGTGTTAGGGGTTTAGTATAAAAACTGAATGAGGTTCACATTTTAAAAAAAGCAACAAGGAACAAAGTGACACCATTAGATGTGAGCTCAGCTGTACATTATGTAAGGGGCTTTCGACAGACCACGTGTTAGTCAAATTAAAACGATTATTTTTTTATTTCTACAGGAACAGGGAATCATGAAACCACCAAGCCCTTTAAATATCCACGTTCCAGTGTGTTGGGTGTTAGTCCTTTGAATGCAAGAAGCCGTCTGAGAAGTTACACCCGTTGAAAGCACTCAAGAGGTTTTTTGTGTGTCAAACCTGTCCACAGATTCCGAATCCGAGGCATTTTTCTTCTCTGCATTTTCATCCTTAGATTTACTATCTTGTGCTTTAGTGTCCTGTAATCTAGATTCCGCCACTTTTACAATGTCCAGGACCGGAGCAGACATTCTCCTGGCAGGACAGTCATAGGTTTCAGTTCAGGAGATTTGCACTTCCCCCCCCCCCCCCCCCTCCCAACATGTACATTTGAATCATCTTACACCACCTAACATCCTAAAGATATTGCAAATCTCCACAATTTTGAAGACATACACACAGTCTTTCAAACACGCACACGCACATGCACACACAGACACACACACACACATACACCACACACACACGCACGCTACATGCCAAGGGCCATGCTGTCGTCAGTAAAATTAGGAAACATTTCTAAAATCTGCTCCATTTTGGGAAATATTTAAAAGCACCAGAACCGAACAATTTGTTGACTTCATCACCAGATGAATTTTTACATAACATGAATTACTGCTTTGCCCATGCAGCTAGCTAGTCATAATTAGTCTATGCAATGAAAGGAATGTTTACAATACCTGTTTAGAGTGGGGATGTTCCCTCTGCAATCAAACAACATTGATTACTTAGTGGTTAGTGGCAAGCATCAGGAGAGGGAAGACAGTCAAGGTGTAGCAATGTGTGCGTGTGCCTTTTAACGTGATGAATTTATTTTTGCCCTGATCAATATCTAAATGAATGCAATTATAAAAATGGTGGCTCAAGTAAATTGAAAATGGCTTTCTAGCCGTAAACACACATTTCACTTCCTGACTGCTCCCTTTACGACATGCATTATATATCCTGAACAAAGAAATCATTTCACACTCTGTGCCATCTTTAGTTCACAGTGATGAGCCAAAAATGAAGGTTAATTCTCACGCACACACACACACACACACACACACGCACACGCACGCACACACACACAAACCGAACAATGATGGTGGGATGCAGAAGTGCAACAGAAATGCCGCAGTACTTCTGGTACATGTTGTTTTTTATAAATGCAGAGCATGTACAAGACAAATCCCGAGTTTGTCTGTGGTTTCTCTCGGGTTCTCAGGTTTTACGTGGCAGAAGAGCGCCCCAGTTTTTTTCCCCAGGACTTACAGGAAAGGACAACTGACTTGAGACTCTTTTAAGATGGACGCTTTGTTGCTCATGGCACTCACACTTTTGACAAACCAAGAAAAATATTTTCAGGTCTGGCAAAATACCTTCTTTTACACGGAGAACAACAATGAACAGTGACACATAACGTGGGGGAGGAACCGTGGCAACCATGGACGACGTCAGATTGCGATGTAAACTCTCTGATCTTTACTGACTTTAGAAATGAACTTATTTATCATTAGCTTCATAGATAGTCATCTTTTAATAATAGGCATTGGAGAGATGTGGTTTGTGTAACCACAGCACACCTGCACTACAAACATCGAGACAATTGAATAACAGTCAATACAAATATGGAGGGGGGCCACCAAATGATGCTGATAATTCTACAGTGAGTCGGAACAAAAGCAGGTGCTGCCGCTAGGATATACACTTAGCGATGACCAATTTGTTTTAATTTTCTCAGGGTTCCTACAGGCATGTTAGTTTTTTAATGCCTCTTGGAATTCAATTTAACGCAATTTGCCCGCTATCCGGATCTGCGAGACGTTAACGCGAGAGGCATTTAACACTTTCTTTTAATTAAGTAGATGTTTACAATTACTGAGGTTTTAGAACGCAACATCAGAAAAGGTGATTCATAAAATCCTACTTCCCAAACTTAGCATGTTTAAGACTTTTGAAAGATTGATTTAGGACATTATATTAGGCCTTATTGTTAAATGAATGAATACAATGCCTGATTCACAGGGACCCTGTTTATTTGTATTCTTCTCATCTTTATTATGTGTGTTAATATGTGTAAATTGCTATTTAATTTTGTTGTGTTTCCTGAAATGACAATAATGGAATTCTATTCTGTCCTATATGCTGGTGCTGCCAAATTGCCAGCGTCACTGCCACCAATGTAAAATTCAATATATCCTTATTATAAATATCGTTGCCGGTCCATAGTGCCGTTTAAGGGGGTTGCAGCGGGGGAAAGGTTTGTGTGCGTGATACCTGTTGGGGTGCGAGGTGGGGAGCATGAACTGGAACTCTACTATGCATGTGTTGTCCCTCAGTTGTCGATGCTGAACGCTGTTGAGCTCATAGGCGATGTATGCTCTGCGAACGTACACCTGCGGTTATTAGAGATAAAGCCAAAGGAAATATTAGTTTGACATGTGAACCGCCTGCATTTTAATATTCGATACAATCCAATAGTAGTAAAATAATAAAAACGCAAATTGAGATCCTCTCACCTCAAGAGCAGCCATCCTGACTACCTGATTACTGTGGTAGAAGAAGTTGGGCAGAACATCAAAGATGGACGTTTCTGAAAGGATCAGTTTCTAGAAGAAAGAAAAACAAGATACTTTGTGAACCCTTTTTCCATTTTTTAGAGCATTAGACGAAGCCGACTCCTTTATTGCCTACCTGCAGGTTCTCGATGCAGAATTGGTGTCCATACATATCGATGGCAGAGAGGAAGATGGACTCCACCTGGTTGTGTCGTAGCTCATAAGAGGGGAGGTGGGAAGCTATCAGCACCTGGATAAAGAAGATGAATTGAATACTGTCAGATCATTTGTTTATCATTAAATAATTAGTTATAGCACACTTTTCTATTCACAATATTTAAAAGTGTCCATCACTTTACTTGCTCCAGCTTTAAAATGTTTGTGAGCATTACCTTTTTTTTCTTCTTCAAATTTTTCTATTGTTTTGTTTTTCACCAATACAAATGAAAAAGAGTAGATAGTGACACCTTGTGGCAGTGCCTCATTCTTTGGTACTTGTTGTAATTTTACTTTCCCCCCCCAATTCATTTAAGCTAAACGTCACAGTCCCTCTGAGTTGATTGGAGGATATTCAGATCACCTGTTGGCTCCTGATTAACAATTGAGAGCAGCTTGGTGCATTTCCCCTCTCGGCCAATCAGAGTGAGACGACGGCCTTTCTTTAGGTCTTAAGAGAGGTAGAGAACTGCACACCAAGGACCTTCTGATGCTTCCGTCACTGAATGCACACCTTTCCACTAGGTTACCTGCATCATCATCATTATTATTATTTTTTAAATCAAAACCCTCTTTATTGCATAACTCCTTTTCATCAAAGAGGCATTTATTTATTATTAAGAGGAATTTGTTGTGATTGAAGAGGCATTTTTCATTGTTTCATTTTCATTTCTCCAAGTACATTTTTATTTTAATCTTTTTTTTTTTTTTTTTTTTATATAAATGGAGGTTGAGAACTGGTTCCCAGACTTCTTCCCAATCAGCTGAAATATGGTGGTGAAACCAGTCGCTGGAGATGATGGATTAGAAACTGAAATAACTTTCCTAGATGACTCATCTCTGAATATTGAGGTAACATTTCTGATGAGTTTAGTTTGAGCCTATCGCCATTCTTAATAGATTTGACCAGAACATATCTAGAACTCTAACCCAATAGTCAGTCTCAACATTTGATATCAATGCAAATATGAATGTAAATTAGTGGGGATTAATGAGACCAAGAGCTCCACTTTGTAACAAAAGCTCATTGCAGTATCTTTATATGAAAATCCAACAAAGCAGCTTTAACCACCTCAGAAGAATGCATGTTTGTTAGGTTATGACTTAAAGCAGGCACGATTTCATGTCAAAATACATTTTGCAACAAAAATAAAAAGGATTACACATCAGACCTGCCGAGCCCGCAGGGCCACCTTGGCGTTTGTTGTCTTGCTGAGCTGCGTGAGTTCAGTCAAGATGGCCATCAGCTCATCAGTCAGTGTGGGATCACGGCCACACAGCTGATCCTAGACACAGGAGTTGATAGCGTTACAGAACATCACTAGCTAAACATCTTAAACCTCTTTAGTTCCGACTCAGGAAGGACGGACACTTACAATGAGCATAGTAACCAGCAGGTTCTTCTTGGTGACTTGAGCATGGGAGAAGATGTAGTTGAGCACGTTGGCCATGTCGCCTTTGTTTTCCTCACGCAGTGCGAACACACACTTGTCGTAGTGTCCTGTTAAGAGGCCAACATGTAAGAGTTTTAGTAAAACGCTGTACAGGGGAATCAAAGAATTACAAATGCTGAGGTGTTTTCTTATTGTGAAAGAGCTCCACCAAGTGGACAGAGCGCAGAAGTGAAATTATTCTGAGGAACTTGAATGTCAGCTAAACTTAAACCACATTACTCTTGCATGTGGCAACATGTCGCCACAATGACCGAAACGACCTAAGCCTGAACTGCCAGTGGTTAAATCTACATGGATAATTATTCAAAAAGGTGTTGCTGACCTTGTTGTCTACGCTTGCAGCTGCTGTGCAGTTAAATTATGCATGTTATAATGCAATTCCCATGTCCAGCTGCATTATCAGGCCCACATGGAGGGGACGTTTGAAGGCAGACGATGAACATAAGACACGGGGGAACTTCCTTTTGTTATCCATGCTTGTTTTGTTCAGCATAGCTATTGTGAAGTTCACAAAGAAACTGTTAACGTACAAAGCATAAAATGCTACGACGGGGACTTCCAGACAACCGTATCCAGAGACAGGAGTATGAGAAGAACAGACAACAATGAAACGACGGGGAAATTAATGAGATGTGTGTTGACCAACTTTCTCGAAACATAATGTAGGAACAATTTGAACTGTTCATTTTTTGTGCGCGAGAGAGATGGAGCAAGAGCTCGGCTATAGTTACTGAGTAGCAGCCTTGTAACTTGTTTGAAAAATAACATGCTCGAGTGCATGTGTGGGGAAAGATAGAGGAAGACAAGACCTTTCATTACAGGAAGTACAATAACACTCATTTGTATCTTCTGCAACCAACTGCTGAGTGTTCAATCTGCTCTCCTGTTTACACCGACACGCGTTATGCGTTATAACCTCGGGTGTGTACGGAGACTGCATTAGTGTGGATGGAGCTTAGGCGTGCTGCTGCAGTCCCTCACCATTCTGAAACTGGATCTCCACTTTCAGGTACTGTCTGAGCAAGTCCATCACCACCGCCTTCATGTGACCCCGGATACCACTGCGATACCTGTTGGGAGACAAATACCGTCTTGCCTGACACAAAGAAGAATGCAGCTTGTTCCAGGCCTATAGTGTTCAATAAGTTGCCACATTGTGTCGTAGGCTGTACTGTACATGTGAGTGATCAACGTGGGAGGTTTTGCATTATAAATATTGAGAGAGAGAGAGAGAGCGAGAGAGAGAGCGAGAGAGAGAGAGATCACTTACTTCTGCACCAGCTGCACAATGCTTTGTGTGTTCATAAAGAAGACTTCTCTCTCTGACTTCTTGTTAAGAGTCGCAGCATGGCTGTCCAGGATGTTTGCAATCTGGTAAAATAAACAACACAAGAATTAACAGCAGTGTCGACTCATAAGCATTTATGAGCCCTCAGTTAGCTCCCTTTGTTTCCAGAGTGGGATCCTAACTGGGTGTGAGATTTGTGATTAAAATGTAGAGATTTAATCTAATTAGAAGTATTTTTATTACTACTCACATTAGTGTACTGGCCTTTCCTTACACGCACGCACAGGATTTCAATTACAGTAATATTTTTAGACTTTTTCTTTAAAAGTGTTTTTTTATTTGCATTATGGTGTTTTAAAATAAAGCAACAATACCCTAACACTTTAACACTGAATGAGCAATAGCATCCCATGCATTGTTTTCTTTCGTGTTCTTTTATATCCACTAGTACCTCCACTTCAGAACTCTTGATGGGTTTGTTGTTTTACGCGAGAGTCCAGTGCTCCGCCCTCTTTAGGCTTTCTGTTGGGCATTCTTGACTTAATTCTCTCAACTTTACTTTTGAATTTCTGTATGTGCACACGGCCCTGCAGTCTGATTAGGATCAACTCGCACGGACAATGGGATTCATCATTAGAAAAACGAACAATTCTGAAGTTTAAAAGCACTTAATAAATCTGACAGACTTTTCTTAAGAAGATATTGGTGAATGAGGCCCATTATTATTATTATTATTATTATTATTATTATTATTATTGGCACAGAAAAACAGTGAGGAGTTTTACAGTTATCCACAAGGTACGTTTAAGAAGAATTGCGTGGGTATAGTTAGCATGTGTGCGTGTTGCAGGGGCACCTGCTGGCTGGGAAACTGGCAAAGCACGGAGGTGATGTTGCTGGCATACTGCGCCATCTCCTTCTTGATGGACTTCTCCACAGCAGGGGGGATGCGGCTTGACACGCTGGTCATGATGTCTTGTAGCTCCAACAGTGGCAAGGAGGGATCGCGCATGGTTTTCATCAACCGTTCCACCCACTCTTTCAACTAGGACACGCACAAGAGGCATTAAGGAACTGCTTACAGTTAGAAGCGCTGACGTTGGTGTATATCCAGGTGTGCATGAATTCTCACCTTAATGCTGAAGAAAGGCTCAGGAAGACAGTAGCCGTTCATTATGTGAACAAGATGATCCAGTGTGTTGTGGAAGATTCTGTGTAGCTTCTCCCCTCTCAGAGCTACTGCCTGGATAGCGGGCAGGGGCCCCGTGTGCAGCTCTGCCTACAAGACAAAAACACAAATACTTATTTTTACAACATTGTTGTGAATATGCTGACGTTTCATAGACACAAGATTTATCATGGTCCTATTTTAGTAGGAAGTAGGGAGCATATGCTGAACTAAACAAGCTACGCAAGTTGAAAACAACAATATCCTGACTAATGTTTGTTCAAGAAAGTAGTCCAATATGTGTCAACTTGTGCTCTTCTGTAAGCATCGTTACCGAAGCGGGACAGACACATTCACCAGAAGTGGGCTCCTTCTCTCCCAACTTTCGGACATTACTTTGGTTCAAATGTCCCGTTCCTTTCAGATAACGGAGCCGTCATCTTTGTTGGCAGCCTTATTGATGTTTCCACTTCATAAAGTGAACAGAAAAGCACATAACTAATAACGAATATACGGGGTAAGGGTAAGTAGACCTCTGTCATTCTGTCAAAGGTCATAACAGAAGGAGCTGATAGCTAAAAATGTAGAGCCCAACTTGAACTAAAAACAATAATTATTACATATCATTTTGAAGCAGGCATATGGGAAATCCTACCCGGCGTACAGTGTATATCTGCGTAGATTGCACTTTGCCAGACATACAGTACCTGTTGCACTCTGCTGGGATCATCCAGTTGCAGCTTGGCAATGACACAGCCAGGCTCCAGTGCTGCTCCAGCCCTCTTCACATAGTGAATACAACCAGACTCCGCAGCCGTTAGCGTCATTACCATCTTCATCACCTGGAAGTACAAAGTTTACATCTCTACAACTCATCACACAAAACTGAATGAGTTTGAACTGATATGACTCATCGTTCTTGTGGACAACATACACAAAAGTGCCAAAGCCCTGCGAGACAAGCAAGAACAAGGATCCTTTGTTAAGTCCAATATAAATAGTTTTCTCTCCTGTGTTTATGACTTAAGAACAGGTGGAGAAAAAAAAAAAAGGTTTTGGCAGATCATTTTTATTTTTTTTTATCTGTGAAACAGGTGGAAAAGAAAGTTCTGGCAGGTGATTTTCTTGATGTTGTAATACTTATTTGGATCAGCCCCTAGTTATGCTGCTATAGGCTTAGACGGCCAGGGGACACCTCCCTGCTCTCTTCCTTCTCTTCCTCTCTCCTCCCCTCCCTCTCTCTTCTTCTCCCTCTCTATCTGTATGCATTTATGTAAATGTATGTTACTAACTCATCATCCGGGGCATCATCCTCTGAGTTTCTGTGTCTTTCATGTGTCAGGTTGCCACTGATAAAGTTTCTTTTAGGAAGTTTTTCCTTGTGCGATGCGAGGGTCTAAGGACAGAGGGTGTCGTAACCTGTACAGTCTGTAAAGCACACTGAGACAAATGTATAATTTGTGATATTGGGCTATATAAATACATTTGATTTGATTTATTTCAGCCACAAGAGGCTGAAGTGCACCACTGCCCCATGTTTTAAAAAGGACTAAAATAATTCAGGTTGTCTTCCAGAAGAAACTCTAAACAAAAAGGTACATATATATGTGTATATTGGCAGATTAATGCCAATTAAAATATATTTTAGCCAAAAGAAAGACATTATAGTATTGTTACATAACCTTCTAGCACAATATACTGTATGTACATTGTGCATAAATAAAAAATAAATAAGCCATAAACACAGGAGAGAAAACTGTTTCAATCGGACTTAGAAAATGGATCGCCAGGATTTCTTTTCGCTTGCCTCTTAGGGCTTTCCGTACATACGCCTTAACAAACTCTACCTCTATTTCAGCGTAGCACTGTCCGGAAAACACGTGCCCGCCGTCCTCGACTGTGTACTGGATAAGTTTTCCTGCTGAAGGAGATCGCAGCAGCGAGGGATCATTCTCCCTTTCAAAAACACAAGTCTTATTCCCAATTGTGATGCGATACCTGTCAGGGAAAAAAATATATTCTTAGTCTTAGCACAACCATAAATCAGAAGACTTAAGTGCATAAAGTACTTTCTGTGAAGTTGTTAATGAATAAAGATATGTCATTAAATATCATTGTAAAGTTGTTTCCTCTTACCTGTCCACCTCTTCCTTCATGTAGGTGGTGTAGCTGCTTCCATCATAAGACAGCAAAAGACCTCCATCGCTGAGCCGATGGACGTCCACCTCAGCAGAGGAGTGGTTCATGATGACCACGTAGGAGTTGGGACACTGGCGTGTCACTGTCAGCGTGTACTTAGTGCCTTCATAGATCAGCTCCACGTCCACAGTGTTGAGTAGTGTGTGTGCTGGCAGCACCTGGCCCCTGGTCAGAGAGTAGAGAGCGTCTCATGTTTTCTATTCCATTTAGTTTGTTTCCCTTCTAGTAGTATGTACTCCTTGAAATGGATGAGTATGACCTTTAGTGTTATGTATTACCTTTCCAGAGAGTGCAGAAAGTTGGACACACTGTTCCTTAGATTGACATCTGCAACGTGAAGAGCCCCGCTCACAATTCCCAGCATGGTATCTGGACGCTCCGCCTGCACACAGTAATTACACTTTACTTCTTACGATCACTTAAGATCACATCCCGGTCATATTGTGCACCTATTTAACTAAATATGGCAAAAAATAAATTATTAATAATAATAATTTTTTTTTTAACTTGTGATTTCATCAGCTAGTACCAACCAAGTTCAACCAATAACTTCATGACATCCACCCATTAATCAATCTGCAACTTTTAGCGACAGGGGAGGTGTGTGTGGAGCCACAGGCCTCTGTAGTTCTGTATTGCGCAACATTCTAAGCCCGCCAACTTTTCAGCAGTCCAATCAAACGCAAAGGATATGATTTAAATAAAATATTCCGATCCACTGTACGTCACAGTACAGAAGCTAAAGAAGGTCTAACTTCCATTTCACTGGGTCTTTAAGTTCAAACTGCATGAACCAGAAGGCGTTACTGTTATCTCAACAATTGAACTCATTCTGGTTTGGAGTGAAGTATAGTTCTACAGCGACACGCAGCTGCAACATCTCTGCATACCTGCATCTTCTCTGAGATGAGCCTGTCCAGCCAGCCTGTGTCGATGCTGTTGTGCTGAAAGCTTTCAGTCTCCAGCAGCTTAATGAGGTATTCCACTGTGGTCCTGAAGTCTCCTCTGATAGACAGCTCCTTCAGAGCCACAACCATGTTGCTAGAACAAGACATAACCACATGCGTCAACGTTAAAAACCTCCATTTAGACAATTGCAAAAAGAAATGTTTCCCATGCTAAACATATATATTAGCAATAAATCAATGCTTTCTTTTGAGTGATCTGACGAAGCAATGTTTTTTAATTCCCTGCGTGTACTCACGAGATGGCTTCTTCCCGATTCTCTCCCCAAGAGAAACAGTGTCCAAACTGGGAGTCGGCAAACTCGTGCAGCCCTCCAGCTGCCGCAACGCTGAAGTAGCCCCACACGTTCTTATTGCTGCGGAAATTCAGCTCTTGCACTGTTCCGGAGCTTGGCTTGAAACCCTGCAATCACACCACATGTCATTCAATCATCCAGTTACACGCCATCAAGATGAACGTATAACAATAGCCTTTATGATGAAGTGACACAGAACCACAGCAGAAATCATAGACTTTGTGTGACCGTTGGAGAGCGAGGCTTACCTCATCAGGGTTTTCGCTGGTGATACGTGCTGCGATGACATGGCCCCGTGGGGAGGGGGCAGTGGACAGACCCTCAAAGTCGATGGGAGAGTCTCCCCAGGGCTGCACCCCATAGAGCATCCTGATGTCTTTGATCCTTTGAAGAGGAATACCCATAGCAATCTGACAAAAGATAGTACAGCACAAGTTTATGTACTGGAACTGAAATGAATAGAACATTAATTGGAACAGTGTATTGGCCGACTGACCCCCTATGTGAACATAACTCTTGGTATATTGGCGTTATTGGGAGGGGGGAGGAGCAGATGGGTAATGTTGTATGTCATGTTTTATGCTACTGGATGCCTACATTTCCCTCGGGAATAATAAAGTATCCATCTACCTGTTATATAACACCTTCATCTACCCTGGCACTTTTTTTTAGCATTGGCAGCCAGCGCGTGCCAAAAGTGTAACTTAAGGAGACAACAATTTCCCCCCTCCCAATTGATCAGCTGAGTCTGGTGATAGTTTAAAAAAACCCATCTAAAAACCCACTTCTTTAAGTTGGCTTTTCCATCTGAAAAGGATATTGATGTAACCTGTGCTATATAAATAAAGTCCTACTTCCTTACTGCTTAAAATGAAGGAAAAGTCTCACATGGCCTGAACAAACAGGGTAAACAACACATTACAGCACGATTATGATTACTCAAGTTTTCCCCTGCAAGTTTCCTGACAGTTATCGACATCATGTTTTCAGTGTTCAGTGTTCAGTATGACATACTTAGTGACTAACCGTATCGCTAAGAGAAGAAACCTTTTACTATTGGTGAAGAATTTATACCCCTATATTGGACCGGCTCGTTGCAGAGACGCAAGCTCAGGGCTCCCACTAATTCAGCGTAATGGTATATTGTCTTACATGAAACCGGTCCGTGGCATAAAAATGGTTGGGGACCGCTGTTCTAGACAACCGAAAAACACCATCTTAGATAACAAGTCCTGGAAAAAGACCCTCATCCTTTGTGCCCGAGAGTGTGTCACTCCCACAGTAACAGCCAATCAGCTTGGCAACAAAGCTTTCCCAGCAACACTTCCCTTCAGCCTGACTGCCACTGACCTATTTACACACATTACTAAACACTGCCAGACCACGTGACCCAGTGCTGCTGTAACCACTGGAGCCACTACGCCACTTCCGCGTATCGCCTCCTTCTTTTGCAGGCCGTCGCCATGGAGACAGGGGTCCCGTCTAGTGCAAAGCGGTGAAGCGTGCTAACTTTGTCTGCTACAGGACGGTCACAGACATCTTTACTGGATGTAAAGTGTGTGACACGGGGTCCGGGTGGGACTGACCTGCAGTTGGGCAGCGGGCAAGTTGACATCAGCCACCATCTCGGTACAGGGGTGTTCCACTTGCAGGCGAGGGTTGAGCTCCAGGAAGTAGAAGCTGCCGTCCTGGCTGTAGAGGTACTCCACCGTCCCTGCACTGACGTACCCCACCATCTTAGCCAGCTTCACCGCGCACTGAGGAGAGCAAACAACTTCAGTTAATCAGAACTGTAGTCAAACTGATTGTATTAGCTGGTCTCAGATCTCCATTCATCAGCTATATATAAAAGGGCAAACAATGCTAGTTGGGTCGTACCCTTTCCATGTCCTCGAACACATCCGAAGTGGCGATGGTGGCAGGTGCCTCCTCGATAATTTTCTGGTGCCGTCGCTGCACAGAACAGTCTCTGCCGAACAGGGAAATGGCATTGCCATATTGATCCGCCAAGATCTGGACTTCAAGGTGACGGGCGTGCTTGGCTAGCTGCATGACGAAAATAGGCGATCCTGGGACTTCTGCCTGGACCTGGAGAACCAAAGACGAAAGTAAATCATTGCAGCCAACAACTGCACAGAATTCTTATTCTGAATCCACCTGTGATCCGTCCCGCATTAGGTTTCAAATTAAAGGCTGGTACTTTCAAGTGAGTTTCCACATACCTGTCTGAAGAGATTAGGGAAATCGTCCGCAGAGTTGACTTTACGGATGCCTTTTCCTCCGCCTCCCTCTGAGGCCTTCACCATGACGGGGTAGCCGACCTTCTCTGAAGCCTGGCAATAGAAACATACAGCTTTCCACACCATGCAAGTATGCGCGGTGTACTTAAGCGCATGCGACATTCATTTGGCATTATGAACCGTCAGTTAGGGCTGCACAATATATTCTATTATAATTATATATCGTCATCGGGATGTGCAATAACTTGTGCAATAAACATTGCAAAAGACTGCAACATTGAAATGAGTTGAAAGAGTATCAGCAGAAAACTGCACTTTAAAATAATAATTAATTCAATAGAAAATGTTCAGTTTTTCTTGTATAATTGGTGCTTTTTGTGTTCAGTTCGATGTTCAATTTGTTCAATAAAAGGATGTTGGAATCAATTTTCTTTCTTTTCTTTTCTCTATTCAACAACCAATTTGTTGTATTTCAGCTGAAAGCAGCAGAAAGGCCGAACTGAGTGGACTTTAATATCTGTTTATTTATCGTAAGTAATATTGGTATCGTGATACTCAACAACTTTATTGCATATTTTCCTCATATTGTGCAGTCCTACCGTCAGTTAAATTACACGCTTACCTTCAGGCCATCCTCCACATCCAGGATGCAGCCGAGCTCATACACGTCAGACGGAACGTTGATAATCTTCTTCTTTTGTTCACTCTCGGTCCATTCTACGGTCAGGCCTGAGAAAGAAACAGATTATTCAGCGAGAGTTGAAGAACCATTGATTGTGTTTGTTTGAATGACAAAGAAAGCTGATCTTCAAAACTGATCATACAGCCTAAACGCTAAAGTCTTATCGTTTGGCTCCAAACAAAGTGTCACCTACCTTCACCGCTCCAGGGCAGAGTTGGAATGCCAGCTGTCTGAGCCACGATAGACGAGGCAATCTTGTCTCCTAGAGCCCACATAGCCTGACTTGGGGGACCTGAGGAAGGATTAAGAGATTAAAAAAATAAAGCATTTTAATTGAGTAAACTGATAATGTGAAGGTAAGTTAAAGTGTCAAAGCGTTTCTCTTACCCATGAAAGCAATGCCATTCTTTTGAAGCAGCTCTGGGAGCTTGGGGTTCTCTGAGGCGTGACCCCATCCCGCCCACACTGCCTGTCGGGACCAATGAGAACAGGCATATTAAAATCAATGACACAATTATTAACTACTGTGGAGAAACTACAGATGTATTTAGTGTGTGGTCTTACCTGAACAGGTATGCGTTTAGCAATGTCCAGAATGAGCTCAACATTGGCATAGTTGTTGTTATTAGTCCCCCCTGGCACAGGCACATAATGATCTGCCATTTTGATGTACTCTGAGAAAGACAGAATCCACAGAAAAACAATTGTTTTGCAGCTCATCTTGCTGCAGTCATATCTACAGTAGGGATGGGAATCTTTCGGTTTCACTCTATTCGACAGAATCTAGGTGCTTTTGTGGAAAATTAAGTTTTTGGGAATTTGTGAAGCGATTCAGAATCATAGAAGATTCTCGACTCTTATATGAATCAATGTCCCCCCCCCCACTCATCCCTCTTCCTCACTGCGTACCAGCATACTGTCTTCTTAACTAGCTGCTGTGTTTGGATGCGCTGCAAAAAAAAGAGCTGAAAGGGCATAAACTGTTGCCACATCACTGGCACGACCGTTTGTGCACCTTCTCAGGTCTTTTACGTGTTCAGAGACATCAGGCCAAAGCTCACCTGCATTGGCCTTCAGGTCCTCCGGGGTCACCATTACAACAAAGCGGATTGCCCTTTCATTGCGGAACATCTCATAGGCCCAGCGGCGGATGGAGCGCATGCATTTGACTGCAGCAATGCCATTGTTGGCGATAAGCACCTGGAGAAGCAAAATAGTTAAGTTACCAATGTTGATTTGCTCAGTTAAAAACACCTCATTAATAAGGGCCGATCTAATCTCGACACAAATACTGCCGGGTCTATAATGACTTTATAATGCAAGTCATTACACAAAAGGTTCTGTGTTCCTTTTCATTATTAAAGAGGCTCTACATATTATGCTAAATAATACAAAAGATCATCACCTTCTCGATAACCTTGTTGCCACCAAAGCGAGTGACAAATTCCGCAGGAGACGCCACAGTGAAGTCCCTCTGGAGATCAATGCGCCGGCGATCTCTGCCTTGCTTCACCAGGTGCAGCCCCGACATGCTTGGCCTGATTCAGATGATTCAAAGAATGCATTTAACAGCCCATAAAAACGGTTTATGTGTACAGCCCTGAAAATTAAAAAAAGACACTGATATCACCCCATATTGATAAGAGAACAACTTGACTACTGTCTCTTATTTAAAACTTTATAGCTCGGGGTGAGTTACAGATTCATCAATCAGTAAACGTGATTTGGGAAAGGTCTTACTGCTTTACCTCATACTGTTCCTTCTAGGAGGATTCATTCATTCATTCATTCATTCATACATCATTGAATCATAGTTAAGTCATAAATCAGTTGTGTCTGTTAAGTGTATTTTTGATATCTTTAAGGAGAAAACAATCTGCTTACAGTGCAACAAACGACAGAGCAGAACAGGGCTGGACACTTTACAGTCATGTTTACATGCTGGGGCAAGTGCTCCGAGCTCTTTGGGTGAAGCTCCACCCCATGGGGAAACATGGGGGGAGGGAGGAGGGAGGGGGGTGAGTACAGGAGGAGGAATATGATTATCAGCTGGAGGGTGTGGCAGCGCCTGGGTCGCATTTGGATGGCTGCCTTCCGTGGCCTGACACTGAATTATTGCATCACTGTCGGGGTTACTGACGAGGGGAAAATGGGCTCCTACTGAAAGGCGGCCCCGACTTCAAATCAGCTGTGGAGCTGCTGCTTGTTCTTCCCTATACAAGTTATTCAACAGGCAAAAAAAACCAGCACTATCCACATGGCTGGCCAAATGTATAGATATTCATGGAAAGCATGTCTGAACTCCGAAAGGAAAAGGCTGCTGATTATGGGCGAAGATATTCTGTGCATCAGCGTGTGTATCTCACTTGACTTTCATCCATAAATATTCTGCGAGGTTTTAAAAAAGGAAAACATAATTTACAAACCTCCGTCTGTGAAAGTGAAATGTGAGGTCTAGGCAGCCCAGTGAAAGACCCAGGGCTGGCAGAGAGACTAAAGACTGCTGTAAGCTTTAAACAGTTGACTGTCAGTACTGAAAAGCTCCTTTCAACCATCGAAATGAGGATTTCTGCATGAACATTTCTCCAACTTTTCAGAACCAACACTCTGAAGTCGTATTGCATACTTTTCAGGCCTACGACTACACAGGGCACAAAGAAATCCTTCAGCAGTGTGCAGCCAGTGAAACCACATTTTTCACAAGTGCTGTTTACAAGAGCGTTTACCCAGGAGTACATATTCCGAACAGAGTGTCATTTTGGGGCCTGACAGGTAACAGGACTAGACTCATAGAGACGGCATTTGATGTTGCAGATTCTCTATTTAATATCTCGAAATAATGTAATTCAAGGTTGCTAAATTAAAGTCTTCATATTATGTACATTGAATGCATCACTATGGCTACAGTTTTTAAAAGAAATCCCGCAAAAATGCAGAGACTTCTTATCTTATTCGATATTTTAAGTAGCTTCCTAAACATGGTGAAATATTTTTTTTAGAATACCTGAACAAATGATCACGTAACAAACCTGTATCCTCACATGCAATAATGGAAATATTCAGCGCAAACATTGTAAAAGGTGAGACGAAAGGTGATTCTAACCTTAAATTGTGAATGGGGCCATCAATGTGGTCGAAGCCCATTTCGAAGGTGCTGCTTGAGCTATCGGAGGACGGTGACAAGGAGCGAGTCTCCTTTTCCTGCAGCTGCAACTCAGGCTTCCCTTGGATTTCATCCTCCGAGTTCTCCTCCGACACTGATCCCACAATGAAGTGAGAGTGCAACGCTGCAACAGCGGGGTTCTTCTTGACAGCACCGTCCTTCTGCGCCATGGCTGGGCGACACGGACAGGCTGCAAATACTGGCAAGAAACACAACAGTGGCAGCAGCAGTTATAAAGGAGATACAGAGTCCAAATATCAGGGTACAGTGTGACACAACATTGCCTTGGCTGCCGTTTGCCATATTGCAAAAGTGGGTTATACAAACTTAAGTATGTGCAACTGATATTGCAACACTTGAACTCACACTGGGAGCATCAGTACTGTGTGCAGGCTATTAAAAAAAAGTGAAATTATTGAATGCAATGCAAGAAGGAGTACATAATGATATTAATCAGTAACCATACAACTTGAATCTTCTGAAGCATTGTTTCAGCCCTAAATAACTGCAACTGCATGAAAAGACACTGTCCTATGTGAAAAGCATATATTCAGCCTGTCTTTAAAACATGTATTAATCCTGCATGCATGTGAGACACTTAAAAGTGTGCCTGCAAGTTGAAACAAACAAAACACTGTTGTAGCCAATGTAATGTTCGAGACCACAGTATGACAACAACTTAACAGTATGTTGCATACACTGATTTCAGGGCATGTTACTGTAAAGACCAAGTACCTACTCTTTCACTGTCTCGTTTAATAAGTTACCAAGTTACCAAGGACGTGCAATACAATGTTAATGAATATAGCCCTAAGGAAACAACATGTCATGTAAACTAACTCAGCTATCAACATTTTTTCTTTACATTGCTACAACTTAAGAATGTTTCTCCACCTGCAAGTGGAAGCAGTTGCCTTCAAGGTAAGGCACACCTTACCTATCGATAGCTGCTTGCAGGACCAGAAAAACAAGCAGAGCACTGCCGTCAGACACAGGGCATACATGAGCCAGGGGAACATGCCACAATGATACCGAGAAATGCATTTAACAGACCAAAACTTCTTACTCAAACCATATTATTTAATGGCAGAGAAGGTGAACTGCTTCCTAGCTATCCACTGTTCGCGTAAAGCCGACTAATACACGTTACCTGCCAAAGCTAGCTTCTTAACTGAGCAGCAGCCACAGATAAACTGAGGCGCAGATGCTAATAACGTAGGTGTAAGCTAGCTTACCGGTAGTAACGTTAGCTAATACAATTATAATGGCACTACAGTAATGCTGAGTGTCTGCAGGTGTACTGTACCGCAGCGTGGTTCCAGACGCAACGTAACGTTAACGAGAGATAGAAATAAACTGAGATAAACATCTCGGCTGGTAACTCACCGGTGGAGATGCACCGAAACGTAATCCTGAAAACGTTGAGTCCAAAAGATCAATAAATTAGTTGTTTCTATCAGACATCCCTATCTCCAGTGATGATGAAAAAAACCTCATCATGGTGAGGTAACTATCAGACACTTTAACAGCAGAGAGTGGGGTGATGTGATGATGCGCAGGCGGGTTACTCCTGGACATTGACCTCTGACAGCAACTTCCGCTATAGAAATAGATGGGGTAGACAATACTTCAAACCCCAGACTGTAGCTATATAAAGAAGTTAATAGGCTACACCTAAAATGTCTGCAACAAATGGTATGTGGGAAATTAAATTTTAAACAAATAGTATAAATTAATGTATGATACATAGTATGAAATCGAAAGTATTGTGTATATTTAGGGGGGAAAGTGGACTTTATAAATAAATAAAAAAAACCTTCATCAGCTGAAACAAAATGTAAATGTAAAGTGTATTTTTCTCATAATGTATTTAAATATCAGACTAATGTAATAGTTCCACTCATAAATAAAACATTGCTCTTAATTGTTTTAAATTCAATTTTAAAAACAATATAAAATGTGTGAACAGCTGACGTTACCCAGACTGAAAAGAATGAACACCCTGAAGCTGAAGTGAAAAAAGTAAGAATCTATCTATGTATGTATGTATGTATGTATGTATGTATGTATGTATGTATGTATGTATGTATGTATCTATCTATCTATCTATCTATCTATCTATCTATCTATCTATCTATCTATCTATCTATCTATCTATCTATCTATCTATCTATCTATCTATCTATCTGCCTCTATGACTGTCTTAATGCTTCTTTTTTTGTGACTTGGTTGATGTAAATAAAAATCCCATTAGTAATAATAAAATCCTTCATATTGATCTTAATGTCCCAGCAGTTCAGTCAAATATTGGTATTGCTGCCATGCCATCAATGATTACATACATTAGACTCTCTATCTATTTCACCTAGATCTAGGATGGTGTCGTTCGCAGATAACCAATCAGATTCCAGAGCGATTTTATGGGCGGGTTTTCTAGGGTTTATAAGAGGGGCAGTCCCCGGAAGAGGCAGTACCACTTCGTGCGGCATCTACTGCATGCGACTGCATGTTGCTGTTGCTCGAACAGTGCCGACACTTCACGTGTTTCGTTTTCAGAAAACGTTTCAGTTTCACGTCTTTGTCATCCATCGCCTCTGCTTGAAGCCTCTTAACAACCCACTTGTCTTCCGAGATATTTAACTACAAGACCGCTGGCGCTGTTAGTATTACAAACGCACTTATTGTGCAATTATGACAAAGAATAAAGCAGTAGGACAAAAGTAGTAACCTGCACCAGCAGCTTCCAAAATGCACACCATGTGCAGAGAGATAAATGCTAGGTTAAAGATGACCTAAACTCAAAATACATTTTTGTATTTAGCCTATAGACTTTTTTTTGTGTCGTTGCTTCGTGTTTAAGGTGCATGTTCAGCTAAGGAGGTTATTTGGGCTGAAACAATCAGAATAGAACAATCAATAAGTAAATGGGAACTATAAAGTTACAATTTTGTGAAAAATACCTTCAATGCCAATAACCTATTTCCTATCAAATATATATGTATTAAGTATGATGTGTCTTTGAACAAAAATGCAGTGTAACTGCAATTGTGATCCACTAGATGGCTTCAGAGGCCATTAGTTTGCGATCTCTAAGTAGGCCTACAGTAAATTAGGCAGAGATCGCATCGTCTCTAGACAAGCAAGATTATTATGTTTTGTTGTTGAAATGTAGCCATGTGGATTATATGGTTCAACATTACCTTAGTATCATCAGACAAATTAAATATTAAAGTAGCCTAGCTATAGTTTTTTATGTATATTTTATTTATATGGCCCTTGGAGCTAACAACAAGAGAACTGATATATACTGTATAGCAGGGGTCTTCAACGTTTTTGAGGCCAAGGACCCCCAAACTGGTGTAGTGGACCGCCTGTTAAAGACCTATGCTGTATAGGACACACTTCCACCTATAGGCTATATGTAAAGGTAGGGGTACCTTGATGTACTGTGCAAATACATTTTTCGCATATTCCATGCAAAAACCAGTACATGTAACAAACTTGATATGAGAATATATGCATGGTCTACTATATTACATGCCTATTTTACAGCATGTAATAGAGGGAACATTACATTAAAAAACAGATGAAAAAAGTACATATACGAAGAGAAGAGGCCATACCATTATAAAATAAAAATAAAAACAATAAAACATTTTCCAATGAGGAAAATAATTTGATTGATAAATTTGGATATTTAAGATATACAAATTAAATATAGTATGTAAAATAAGCCAAATAGATCCTTTGACAGATAGATTAAAATGCTAAATAAAATACATTTATGTAAAATAATTACAAGTAGAAAATGGGAGATTTAAGATCAGCAATGAATGAATCTATTTATTATAATTAACAAAGAGACTATATCCATTTAAATGCATTTGGTGAGAAAATGCACAGTCAGAGGAAGTTCTCACCATCAGCGTTCCCTTTCCAAACCTTTCCATAAAAATTGTCTTTCCGCTTCCTTTTTTATTCATACCTTAAGCATCTACACACCTTTCTGTATCCTCAGGCTAACAAAGCCCTGCAGGACGCACTCTAGTGCTTTATTCATGATAACACAGGCTTTTGAATGACACCCCTTTTAAGAGCGTTATTCATATTGTATGCTACAGATGACTATCTAGTCATAAGCCATCTGTGTGGACATTTATTTTATCCCAGTACTTACACTCAGAGCAAATTTAGAGCTCCAATATGCTGAGTATTCTTCCAGGAATATGTTAGTCTAGATGTACCATGCTGCTTTTGACTCCGTGTCATGCAAAGTATAATGATTAATTTAGAAATCCTATTTGAGCTTTACAAACCTGAAACAGTGTAAAGCTTCTCTTTATGACACATTCCTTACAAAGGGCAGAATCATGTTGTTGAAACTTTAACTTATCAGTGAGTTATTAGTCTTTAAGTTAGTATTCTGCGCTTTATGCAATGCTAAATAACAGCCCTGCACGTATGCTATTGCTCGCCCTTCAGCTGCCTAAAGAAGAAGAATATGGGTGGGTGAGGCAGGAAGTTGTCTCTCTCAACCCCCCAGAACTCTCCAGCACTGCAGGGAGATATTTTCTGCTGTCTGTAAAACTTTGCAGTTGACCTCCAGGCCATATTCTTGAGCCAGTGGAGATGTTCTTTGGGTATAACGCCAAGTTCAGCCAAGGAGAAAATGCACACAATAGAGGTTCGAGAGGAGCCCAGCACAGTGGGAGGCTTTTCAGATCAATTCTTTTTTTCCTGGGAGACCCCCCGAGACCTTTTTTGCACCAGCAGCTACAGTGAAAAAGAAACCGTTTTTCTATGGAGGGCTATGCCATGGATATTTTTGTCATGATTGAAAAAAGATTTTTTTGGATGGTATCTGTCTTCATCATTCTTTTGAAAATGACTGAAATATAAAATACGACTTACAGATTTAACTTTTAGGAAGTACAGAATCTGGGAATTGATTCCAGTGGATAACTTTAATCTTCGTCTCCACAATTCATAGAATGTGAAGTGAAACTTACAAGTGACAATATTGTCTTTGCTAATATTACAATCACACAGTACATATGAGGTTTATTAAGGCATTTGACCGTTTTGCATTGATAATTCAGTGCCCATTGCAGTTTGTGGTTTTATTTTAACGCAGCATTCCCAAGACAAAGACAACACTGGCCCATGTATTAAGGAGAACTAAATATTACAAAATGTGCACCGTTTTATTCTGAAAGTTTTTGTGTGCAACTGTAGTGTGTGGCAGTCCCTCATTCTTTGGTACTTGTTGTCATTTCCCTTTTCCCCAATTCATTAAAGCCAAACGTCACAGTCCCCCTGAGTTGATTGGAGGTTATTCAAATCACCTGTTGGCTCCTAATTAACAATTGAGTGCAGCTTGAGGCATTTCCCCTCTCGGCCAATCAGAGTGAGACGATGCCCTTTCTTTAGGTCTTATTAAGAGAGGTAGAGAGCTGTACGCCAAGGACATTCACTTAATGCAATTGAGTAGAGGCTGTCAGACAGAGACTCTGGTCTGGAGACCTTTTTGAGACTTTGTTGCCTTCTTAACTTTTCTGATTGAGGAAGATTGTCAGCATTCTAGAACCAGCTGGAGTGAATATTAAAAACTACATTCTACTGGTTCAGCAGGGCAGATTTCATTCATGCAAGAATTTGTGCTTGCCTAACAATAACTGCTCGCAGGCTTTTCTATTTTGTTCATTGGTTTATTTTTATTGAAACCCCCTTTATACCTTGCACCATGGATCACATGCAAAAAAATATTGTCTAGGCTCTGAAATGTTTTTATTGAGTTGAAAATTGACCCCGAGTGCATTACGAGGTGTCAACACTTTTACAGAGGTGTCTTTTTTAAATGGCAACACACGAGTATATCCACCTCTCTTGATGCATCCATGTACTGGCTTTTTCCCTTTTAAAAGCTCTCCCTCCACTCCTGGGTGTTGAAATCACCCACCTACAGCTTGTAGCCTACTGATGTTATTCTCCTTAATATGCCCTGAAAGTTGTGGGCAGGACAGTTTTCTTGATTTTATACGTTGATATCTACAAAGTGGCTGAACAGATTTTTAACCTTTTTATCTTTCAGCCACATAGATGACACATCATCAGAGAAACTTGCTGCCTTTTATTACTCGGTGTACGACGCCCTTAATGTCGACCACAGCGAATTTACCCTGCTGTATCCACTGCGATAACGTGCCATAATGAACTCTTGCTTTTGTCCAAGACGGCGTGAGAACCATCTCTTTTGCATACATATGCTGCAGCTATTTACATTTGTTTACATGAGTGGATTATAGGCTCTATATCCAGAAGCGACCTTTTTCCAGAATATACGACTACTCCATAATGCCTTCCAGTCTACAGCAATTATCATTTCTCTGCTTATGAAGCTTTCTATGGGCTCATTTTCCTGCCCGTCCGTGAAAAATGTTATCATCTAAGCTCTTATATGTGTGAAGTACTGTTAGTGTACTCATAGTAAACTGTGCCAAAAGAATATAGGAAATATTTCCTCGTTTTCTTCCATATGTACGAGAGGCCCTCCTCTTAATGTTCAGATACATTGTGTTAAACTTAAAATACTCAGCTCTTCTTTGTGAGCCCTACTCGAACATATCCTGCACTTAAAGGTCATACACTTCTACAGTAAATACCCTAGAAATATTTCAAAACATCCCATTTTGACTATACGAGTCAATATGTAATTTCTGCATTCAGAAAAAGTATTTTTCGGTGCAGCTTGAGCAGCTGTACGAGCAGAGGGATTAGCAACTCAAGTGTAGCTTTGCTGTCACATGCAGGGATGTTTGGGGAATTGCCCTCGCAAGCAGTGAGCTGCACTCATGCATATGGAGTGAAGTGCTCAAGACTCGCTCATTCACCTTTATTGCTCAGCCACCATTGCTATGGCCAAGGGCATGGCATGTAGCAGGTGTTGCACATAACCACTTTTAGCTCCCAATGAGGCTCCTACAAACAATAAAAGGAAGCAGTTATTCCAGAAAATAAAAAATGTATTGTCACTTTTGAAAATTCAGTGCCTTTGGAGTGGCATAAAGATGACAAGCGTGAGTAATGTGGTTGGAAGAAACAAAACTTTATAATCAAGGACAGGCCAGAAGAAATAGCACGAGGACTGATCTTGCTAAAATGGTATTTAAAAGTACACAATTGAAACAGAAAGCTTAATTTAGTCAAATTAACTTTAAGGACTTAAAGGCCTTGGATGTGCTGTCTTTATAATGTTTCTATAATCCATTCATGTGTCCTTGTATAGACATGTGTCATTGATGGTCTATAACATAAAATAGTGACAGATGTTTACTGATGAGCTTTAGTATTTTTCAGCTTTTGTATAGGGTTATCAAGGATTTACCTTTTGTGATTTACTGCTGCAAGCACGCTTAGTCATCTCAGCTCGTTCTTATTCCTTGTCTTCAGTGCGTTTATTTGATAGCTCTTTTTAGCTTTTTTTTATTTAACACATTTTGCTTCTTTCGCCACATATTTCATCTAATCTTCGGTAACTTGCTACATACCATATTTAGATGACCTCGGAAAAACTTGTTCTGGATATCACTTACTGTTTGTCTTTGGTTACCATACTTTTGAAAGCCTGGCCTGATGCACTTAACGGGCCATTACTCTTAAATTAGATTGCAAACAAATGTAGGATTGTTGCAAATATTTCTACCCACAGGGTAATAGTAAACAGGATATTTGTATAACTATTGAATTTGATAAGATTAAACTTGATAAACAAGTTCTCCATGAACATGTGCATGACATATATAAGCATGACACCAATAGTCTCACCTTTGATGAGAATCACCAATACTTCTTGTTGGGACTTCAGATTCTGGGCCTGCGGGTAACAGCAGCATATATAAACAAATATTCTAGTTTTGGTCTAAGCCAGGGGTGTCAAACTCATTTTAGTTCAGGGGCCACATACAGCACAATTTGATCTCAAGTGGGCCGGACCAGTAAAATCAGAGCATAATAACCTATAAATAACAACAACTCCAAATGTTTCTCTTCGATTTAGTGCAAAAAAATACAAGTGCATTCTGAAAATGTTCAAACTTAGTCTTTTTACAAAACATTATGAACAACCTGAAATTTCTTAAGAAAAAAAGGTGCAATTTCAACAATAGTATTAGTTTATCATTTACACATGTGCGTTACAGATCACAGTGTATCCACAAAGGCTTTTACTTTATGATCAAAACAACTAATTTTTACACTTTGCAAAGTCATCCCGTGGGCTGGATTGGACCCTCTGGTGGGCCGGTTTTGGCCCGCAGGCCGCATGTTTGACGCCCCTGGTCTAAGCTGTGTATAACAGCAGGCAATAACCATTTACGGAGTCCAAGAGCAGTTTTGAACAGTGTTGAACTGTCAGGTGGGCATGTTTTGGGGCATTTTGTTGAGTGCAATGTGCCGCAGCTTTCCAAAAAGCAAAAATGCAACACTATATCCACATGCTGTATTATAAACATACAAGACAAACTGCATGAAATGTGAACAACATTTTTATTTAAATTGTGAAAAACACACGCAAAAGCAATTCACCTGAATAATTTAGTAAAAAACAAAAACAATCCTGAGTTTTTCCTCCAAGACCCCGGTGCAGCTTTGGCACATCAACAGAATGTGAAACTGTGAACAGGTGGCTTTGATTAGTCATGTTTTATAAAGTATGTGAAAACTAAAATGACAAGAACACAATATTTACACCATCAAACAGAATACAGATATATAAAGCATGTGATTGTCCGAGAGCATTTCACTTTGGGCCTTTGAGTTTTGCATAACTCATTTTCCACAAAGGAATTCCAATGACCATTTGAATATTTTTTTTATTATGTCAAGTAAGCATTGATTTGGTGTTCTTAAAAATCACACATCCAATGTCTATCGGTTAAAACTGTGCCAAATCTTGCTCAAGAACTGAATGTTTTATAGACATCTAGGTTTCATATAACCTTTTTATTTAAACATGTAGTTATACTAAAATATAGTCAATATAATTAAGCCCAGTGTTAACATAATTGGGTGTCTTTTGACTTGCAAATCACCAAATCAGTGTTTATTAGGAATGTTTATTGATGATATGATGACAAGTTGAATAGTAGCAACACATGCAGTTTCTGACAATATTAATTTTAGGTGAGTAATATGTGCTGCATCATAAACTTGTCAGTGTGTCCATCACCCAGTAACTACATATAGGAGAGTTTATTGTGGAGGAAGTGGTTCATCAAGTCCTCTAACCGCATTATGTGAGTTTTTCGGTGAAGCAGTCTTCTGCTTTGCCTTGGTTTTGGGACTTTTGTGATTGTCAGACACAGGACTTGACTCTCTGCTTCCTGATTTGGACAGCTCATATTGTGAGTTTGAGTTGCCAGGAGATCTGGATGTAAGCAGGTTTTGGCCTGAGGTGACAGAGGTGGTGGGTATGTGATAAGGGTTGAACCGTAACCAAGGCCGAGAGCTGCGGAAAGTGTGGTTTCTTGCCAGCGTAGAGGTCGCAGAACAGGCGGGGAGAGCTGGTGCTGCCATGTAGCCATATGGATAGGAGAACAGTCCTCCAAAGGGTGACAATGAGATTCCCTGAACGAAAGGATACAATTGTTAATTTTACCAACACCATACATTTTCTGATACTTCTACATGTACAGCCTTGTAAAACGAGCACAGTGACTTCTGCTCAACATGCTTGTGATCCTAAAACCATTTCTGTTTGTGTCCCCTAGTCACAGGTCACATGCCAATGAGTGATGAGTTAGAGATGCAAATATTATTTTAATAGTTGTCAACTATTATATAAATTGCAAACTATTTTGATAATCGATTAATCGGTTTGAGTTTTTATTTAACGAAAA
The DNA here is from genome assembly GCF_900634415.1 of Cottoperca gobio. Classification (NCBI taxonomy): domain Eukaryota; kingdom Metazoa; phylum Chordata; class Actinopteri; order Perciformes; family Bovichtidae; genus Cottoperca; species Cottoperca gobio. Next base: position 11,760,777 of record NC_041368.1, read on the forward strand.
AAGTCAGAATTCTCTGATTCCAGCTTCTTGTGAATATGTTTTGGTTTCTTTACTCCTCTGTGACAGTAAACTGACTATGTTTGAGTTGTGTATAAAACAAGACATTTGAGGACGTCATCTTGGGCTTTGGGAAACATTTTATAGACCAAACAATTCTATCTCTATGATTTCTTACCCCATTAATCATCTTGCACCCCCTTAAATGTGTCTCTTGACCCCTTGTAGGGAGGGATACACTTGGTGGTGTAACTGTAGAAGATGGGATTATTTTAGCCTTGCACTGCGGGAACGAATTGACCTTACGGATTTGCACACTTTAAGATAAATTAAGTTAATCAGAAGTTCAGTCTAGCTAATCTGTGATTTCCTGACTACTTAACAGCATCCCATTACACCCCCTTCCACCCCCTACCTTACTGTACAAGTAGCTCTCCCTTTCTTGAACCAAGGAAGGAAGAGCTACAGTATAAGACACTGTATGCTATTCAGTCCAGCAGAGTTATGCTTTTTTTTTCTCAAACTAAATGTATTTAAAAACTATTTTGGGTAATTGTCTAACCACTCGAAGATATCTCATGATATCTCATGATTTTTTTTGTATTCATTTATTTTGCTAAAGACAATTGCTCTTTTATTTGAGGAATATTAGACCCCTCGGCACTTCCTGTTTAATGGTTTCTTGGTCCATTCGGAGATCAAGGACTGTATTAACTGTAATGTAAATTTAATTATCTTAGTTGTCATGGTGTAATCTCATAAATGCAAAAATGGCATTACATGCCTTGAGTTTAAAGGAGTTAGAGCTAATTATGTTTAGCTTTGGCTGGAGGCTTTGGCTTCATCCAGGATTAAAACATATACAGGACAATGTAAAGGGTCAATTTACCCAAATTACTTTTTTTCTAAAGGGGCTAGAGATATGATCTCTGAAATTGATGTTGCCATCACAATATGGAATTTCATATATGGTGCTCAAAGCATTCTCTATTCTGAAAAACAGACCTTACTGTAAACTTTCGACCAAAGAAATAATCCCAATGAAAATTGTTGATAGAGATAGAGAAGTTTATCTTGAATAAATAGGACATTGTTTTTGGGACACTTTTAATGTCATTTTAAGTGTTTTGAGGAGCGATGACATTTCATTCCCCTTGGAGTGGAGGCCCATTGGCCGTCACCATCTGTTTTCTTTGGAGATGGTGCAACCAAAATGTTAGTTAACTTTGATGAACTGAAAACACAAAGTTCTAAGGAGAAACACCCGGAGAGCACCCAGGCCGTATAATGCCATGCGACCTGTCAATCATATTAATAATAATAATAATAATAATACATTTTATTTATATAGCGCTTTTCAAGACCTCAAAGCCGCTTACAGGCACAGGTAGCCACGCCCTAATGCATTCCTTGCTTTACCGTCTATTTTACTCTAAATGGGACCATATTTTACTAAATGAACATCATGCAGTAATGAAGAACACTTAAATCTAGCTATTGAGACCATAAACTCATTAGGAATATGTTTTCTAAGGTAATTAATCAAGTGAGAAGTATGGTCATTTTCTCGTAGGCTTTTATACAATCTAACTTTTTTGGTTGTCACTTATATATGGGTTAGTGGACCCTTTGAGGCTCCAACATATGAATATGTGTATTATTAGAATAGCTTGCTCCTGCTGAAGCGTACCTGAGATGCCAGCATGTGCTGAGACAGGTGAAACATGAGGGGCGATGAAGAGGTGATGCTTCGAGAAGACGGTCCTCCATTTTCTACTCCAGGCAAAGCAGACAACATACCCTCAGGCTTCCCTGGCAAATGTCCCGGATGAAACGACAAAGGTGCCCCGAGCTTAAGAAACTGTTGGCTCTGTGCACTCGAGAAATCAAAAGTCTGAAGGTGACCAGCGTTGAGGTATGACGATCTCTGTGTTTGCAACATCACAGGCAACACCCCATCTTTGATTTCGCTCATGTGCTTTTTTGGAGAATCAATCTCCATAGAGTAGATATCATCGGATGTTCGAGACATTGTTCTCTCTTTTGTTGTGTCCTGGTTTTCGTCACTGTTACTGAGAGCAGGCTTGTTCCACTGAGTCTCCTCGCTCTTCTCACTCAAAGTGCTCGTATGTTCAGTCCTGGAACAGCTGGCTTCAGCAATGTCCTCATCTTGTAGATCAATATCGGAGTCACTTCCAATATTGTTGTCATCTGTGAGAAAAAGCATTACATTCATTAAATGTATCTGCAGTTTAAAGTAAAAAAGAGCACAGTTCTGCCTTGTTAGAATTAGACGGTTGGGACAGAGATGACAAACGTCTTGAGCCATGAACAAGATAGTGCTCTTGTGTGACTAATACGGCAGTTATTTAATGCAATGCTTTTTTTGTCCCCCCCCCCCCCAGTCCTATAACGTATGTTTTTTTCTGACCACATCATTAGTGAAAGTTTATTTGTGACCTTGAAAATAGGACAAAACAAAAAACAATCTTCTCTGAATACATCATCTCCAGTGGCATGAGTTGATGTGTCACAGTAGGAAAATCACAAGTGTAAATAATCACATTAATGACAGAGTTTTTATTTTTAGCTGCTTCCGTTTCAGCGTCCTGGTATTGTGCATGCAAGCTCACCGTCACACTGTTGTGACTTACTGGGACACTTTAATAAAAAAATAGCCATCGTTAAGGGCTATTGGTAGCACCTGCGCTTTTTCATACCAAACACACATAGTTCACAGCAGACATTGTAACTTGTCATAACAAGTTAGGCCTTTTTGTCTTAACTTCAATCAATAATCTAATATATTAATGATGGATGGAGGCAGAAAATCCTCGTGTGAAAGACTCCTGAATTCTGGAAGTGTAGCAAATTATGATTGAGACAAATAAATAAAACTGAAAATTCAATAGTCTCTTAAGTTCCACATTGAATTATAATTGAATATTGTATTTGTTTATTTGTGTGATCATTAGTGAATAGTTATCTCCTCCATAGCTAATAAATGCATTAAAGCTGGAGTGCAAGACTTTTACATAAGCCTATTAGTGAACGTCTGTTACATTCAAGTTCACACCATGCTGATTAAGCCTATCGCTACCAGGGGAAACTGTATACCTCGCAGCCGTGGCGACTTTCCCGTACTGACGCACATATGCCTGCAGGTGAGCTCGCTGCATCTCACCTGCCACCAGGAGTGCTCTCTCTAGCAGTGTTCCTGTGCAATTCTTTTGACATTAGTCCTTTTTCTGAAAGCAGAATATCCCCAAGAACTAGCTTCCGCCATACTGCTAGCTTCTGCTCTGTCCCTACGGTCTATGTAATATGGTCATTACTGTCACTGCCAGAGGGGACACACAAAAGTTCCAAACTCCAGCTTCAATCACACATATTGACTTAAAGGGGAACTTCACCGATGTATATAGTATTGTCTGTTTACAGACTGTTAACAGGTGTTGAGAACTACTGCATTGGTGAATCAAAAGTTGTATGAAAATAAACCTTTGTGGTTCCAAAAGGAGATGCTCGAAATCTGATAAATTGCCTCAAGGAATGTCATTTGAGTCGGAGTGTGTTGGGTCTAAGGACTATACAATTTAAAAATGAAAATAATCTGGGGGTGTGGTTAGAAAGGAGTGAGTTTATGAGACCTCTATGGGCTTCATCTCTGCTTGAGGCGGTCCTAGTCTTCTAGTAACACATCCGGATCCCCAACGAGCCGTAGGTGGTTGAGTTGCATTGTGGGCAAAGTAGGTGCCAGGTTCAGAAGATGAATACAATAAAAAACGGTATACATTTTGATACTGTTTTGTAAACTGTCACTGAAATCATGATTAGTTTTCTCCTTAAAGGTTACTTAGTTGTTTGGAAAGCATAAATGAGCATTGCCTCTGTTTAGTGACTGTAATGTGTAATACTTAATATGTGTGTCCACTTCCATAAAGAGACATAAACAGACAGTAAGTTAACCCACCTTGACAGGTTGGTGTGGACATCAGAGGGCTGCTCACCAGCTCCCGAGGGGAATAAAAGTGATCACTGGTATTGGGATGTTCACACGAGTCATCAGAATCAGCACAGTCCCTGTCCGCTTTGCTGTGGTTCTCGTGCGCCGAAGACATGCTAAACGGCTTATTTCTGGGGATCATCAATTGAGATTAGGTCTACACATATGGCTATGTCCTTTTAATATTATGATGCATCATGAAGGCAAAACAAATACCTCTTTTCTCGTCTCCCATTTCCTGTGTCTCTGAATCCTTTGGCAAAGGGATTGTTGTCGATTTTTAGCTGTGTAATCTTGTGGAGAAAAGGGAAAAATCAGCAAGTTAGTCACTACAAATGCAGCTCATGCACATGTGACAGATAAGTGCATCAGTATCCACAAACTTATGTGAACGAGGGCCCAGTTTTGGAGTATCTTTTTAGACCCTATAAACCTTAAATGGCCATACTCTGTTTTTCTCTAATTTTTCATACAAATAAAATACACAGTCACGTGAATCCCTTGTAATACACGCACAGATGCTCCTGTGTTGCTGAGGATAAGGGTTACCTTTTCATTCTGATACGCAGTGACAGCGATGAACTCCGTCTCCGGGAAAACATAAGTCCGGAAGGTGCTGTACGGAAGCTTCATTATGTCGTTGGCTCTCACAATATGAAACCTCGGCTGGTATTTATGCATTGAATTCAAAATTGTCTGGAAAAACAAAGACAAAGAAAGTCTAATATGAATGTAGGCTAATAAACGACATAATTGACTAGAATGACATGTAATTAAAAGTACAGCCTATAGTTAAGTAATATTGAAACATAAGTCACTCATATTGACATGTTCTCTAATGTTCCTTTTAATCATCACAAGTCAATTTAAAAATGCTATAATAATTAAATTATTTGAAATATGCTACTTACAAATCCATGCTTATCCGAAATATTATTGGTGAGTTTGAGTTTATGAAAACCGACGGGCTTGCTCATCCACTGCTCTCCTTTGGACGGGCTGTCTGGGTGGATGTACATGCGCTTTGGCATCTCCGGGTCTGCTTTTCCAGCCACCACCCAGCGGGAGTTGTGAAACTTGTAGCGGCAGTCATCCACAGCGACAATGTCCATCAGCAGGATATACTTTGCCGTTTCAACCAGCCCTTCTACCCGCACTTTGAAAGCCGGAAACATCCTCCTGTTGCAGATACGAAACATACACGTATTCAAGTATAATACACTTTTAATTTGGACTTTTGTGCAAGCAAGGAGCTTCCATGTTATCTTTTTTTGAGGGGGAAAGATTGGACAAGTGATCAGAGTGGTATTTTAATATTTTTGTTACAATTTATATTAACTGAGCAAGGATTGAACTGGACCCCTGAAACCCCAAACTAAGAAGGATGTAACTTCCTAAAACTCCTAAACAACAGACTGCTAAAAACCGATCCCATAATAATAAAAGAACAAATAACCTTATTGTACTGGATGATAACAATGATGGCATTTTCAAACGTCCCATAATGACTCTTTGATGGATTTAATAAAAACAACCGTAGAGATCACGTACCTTCCTGATTTTGTTATAACCATTTCAGTTCCCATGTTGTGAAATTCAGACCATAAATTATTTGACTCCAGTGTGACTTTCGGGTCATCATCCAGCCCCTCCTCTGTCTGCAGGCTCTTCAATGACCGTGGATGAGTTACTGGCTGATGCTGGCGTCCCAAAGCTGCGCGCATCAGCCCCGCGTCAGAGGCAGCCTGCTCCGACAGAGGCAAGGACAGGGAGGCGACGTCCGGGAAAGCAAGCCCAGGGAAAAACGAGGGCTGAACGGCGGTAAAAAAGGCTGACAAGGGTAAGGCACCAGGTCGATGAGCTTGGAAAGGATGGTAAGCCATGGCAGCCGCTGCGTCAACTGGATCTCTCATCGGGGCATCCGATCTGACAGGTCGATACTATAAAGTGCTGCAGGCGCGTTGCCGGGCATCTACCTCCAAATTGCAACAACCTTTTTGAGAGTGTGTGAGCTTCGTTGCATGACCGAGAGATCAAAGAAAGGAATGCAAGAAATCTCCAGATACTGGGGCAAAGGCAAAGATGGTCCTTAATGTAGATCCATCAAGTTGGCAGCGCACTTTGGGACCATGCATACAACTGCACTGGCACCGAGGAGTGAGGACAGATAGAGTCTAGTCGAGTGTTTACACTGTCACACGTCTGTCCTCCCCTGCACGCTACACTAATGTGTCAAATAACTTTGGCAGCGCATCACTGTCTGTACCAATTACAGAGGCGGGGCGTGGTTTCAACGCTCAGACTACAGGGAGATATCCGGATTTTAGTGGGTTAGACAGCGTGCATTTATAAGTAGAAGCACGGCATGAATGAATGATATTTAGAGTACTTTTAGATTTATTTATTTTTATATAAAGTTATAGTAGGCTATGCATAAAAATACGAATAACTATTGTATTTAGGCTTTTATTATGATTATGATTAGCCTATTGTTGTTGTTGTTGTTGTTGTTGTTGTTGTAATAGTATGCCTTAGCCTTTAAGACTATACCATCTAGATTCAAGATTCTTTTTAGCCCTGCTTTTTGTGACTTTTTGCTTGTTTTTTTTTGTTTGAAATCTCCATATTAAAATGCAATTAATAATAATAATAATAATAATAATAATAATAATAATAATAATAATAATAATGTAGCACATTTCCATCATGTTTTATATGCCTCAAAAAGCATGTCTGATATATTGCTACCAATATAGCTAGCTGAAAGCCGTCATCAGGACAGGTTAAATGGTGGGCAATGAATAGTGCATAACACAAAGACCCCGGCTTAGCCTAAACATCCACACAAAATGTAAACATCAATACAAACAAATCCGTTGCACAATTAGATTTACTGGGCGCTTTGAATTCAGTGTGCATATATTTTTTGTCTGAATCTTGCATTTATGGAAGGAATCCACTGCAGGATGACATTTACTAATGGTGAGATTAGGAGTTACTTAAAAAACAAACAAAAAAAAACTTTGATCCTTCTGTTGCTACGCTACCTGACTCATTTTCGTATCCCTTTTGGAAAACACCCAAGCTTCTTGATGAAGTGGGAATGCAGGGATCTGTTAATTAAGGCGGACTTGGCGCCCGTTTGCCGGCGTCCCGCAGAGCTCTCTCCTGTCACTTCACATTTAAGACAAGGCAACGCTCTAAATCCTCAAGTTGCCTGCTCCAGTTCTCCATCCAGTACATCCTACAGGCTACACTGCTTTAGCTTTTGTGAACAGGAGAAACCCTGAGTTAAGATATGAACACACGACTCTAATCCAAGGATATAAATGAAAGAGGCACTTGTCTGATGAAAGACTTTTAAGATACAACTTCAGCGACGACAAGACTAAGAGCTTATTTTTGTATTTCATTTTTTTAAATCTCCCTTGTTGCTGAATACCAATCTTAGACAAGCATTGCACTAACTCGGTTGAAACGTTTTTCAATATTTCATTAATTAATTCTAATTGTTAAATAGATTTCTGGGATAAAAATGTGTAAATGAAGTTCAGGTTTTCTTCTCTTGCAATCGGTTTTTACATCAAATACGCCTAATTGTTAGCCATTTACAGTGTTGTTAAGTGTTATTTTCACTGATATCCTTTGTCATTTTAATGCAAAAGATGAATCTGATGTAGATTGTCTTTTATTAGGCGATTCAACAGGTTCACTGGTCGGCCTAATATTAAAGGCTTTATTAATATTGAAGGAAGTATTAATATTGTAAGGCTAACACAAAAAAAGGGAGTGCCAACACAGAAAAACGTTGTTTCCCTTTCAGCGAGGTGTGATGTAGTGGTGTAGTTTGAAACGCATCTAATTTATTATTATTATTATTAATATTAATTTAGTTTTTCACCCGGTGTAACATCTTCAGGCTCCTCCCTTAGTCCCTTATATTACACATCAATATCAGCACAGCGTTAACAGAAAACACGACTTACACTTCCCATAACGAGATAATGAGGAAAGTTTAATTCAATCGTCCACTGAATTTAAAGCTTTAAACATGTGCAATTGTATGATATCAGGTAGTGTTTTTATTCATATTATCTTTCGGTCATATAATTAAGAAGGGCATTTCCTTAGCCGGAAAAAAACAAACCGAATTGCATCTCTCTAAACAGCTGCATTGTAATTTCTAAATGTGAGATAATACCTGCAGTAATGTTGCAATTCCTCAGACATTTACAAATTTTTATTTTTTTCAAGGTGGAATTCGATGCTAATCAAATGAGAGTTTCTTCAATGACACAATTTACTGACTTGTTGCATATTATGGCAGAAGTTAGGGAAACACATGATGTTTCCTCTTAGGCCTATAAAGAAAGACAGCTATAGTCTGAATTGGCATAATACCTTAGTTTGCTTGCATTCATTTCAAATAATGTTTTTGCTTTCCTTTTTATTTAAGTCTTGAAAATGTATTTGAGCAATAGCCTACTGCACACAAAAAGTAGAATATTACAAGCCACATATCGATAAATATGAATAATAATTTAACATATATATTATACAAAAAAATAAAATGTTCATTATTTTGTAAGAATAATTGATAATATTGATAATTAGAGAGAAACGTTTTTTAATTTGCAGGATCTTGGAGCAAACGTTCGATGCAACAGACTCTGTGGTTAAAACAGAATATATAACTCTTTTAAAATCAGTGAGTGACTGTTAACTTTGAATCAGTCCTTTTCTCCTTGAAATCATTTTTTTAAAGTCTTCTGTTTTTCTCATCCGTGTACCAAGGGCTGACCTACAATGAGTGCAAGGTGAAGTGAAGTGCTGGCTGACAGTTACAAGGCAGCAAAGGCTCTGGATAGGAAGTGATCTCACAGGTCTTACAAATGACCTGCGTGGCTCCTGAAATAGTGAAGGGTAATAACTTGTAATCAAAGCCATGAGAGGAGTTCAGAGAAGCATGATCGAGGGAGGACGGGTTGGAAGGCATCATTCTTTATTCCTTTCAGTGAATTGTCTCAGGCGTGCATGAGGGCCGCCTGTCTAACACAGCCAATGCAGTGGAATTTTGGAGTTTTGAGTTGGGAGTGGTGGCGGTTGGGTCTGCTTTTCCTCACTCATCGCTACTGAGAAGGATGGTCTAATATGCCACCATATTTTCCTCTGGTGCAGCTCCAGGCAACAGCTTGAGAGAAGCTCCAGAACAGGAAGGAGGCCATCAATCTGAGTGATGGTGCATGGATTTCACCTCTCTGGTCACAGTTCACACCTGGGACAAATTCAGAAGAATGTTAAGCCACTGAGAGTTCTCCAGCAAGTCATCCAAAGGTCAAACCAGTAAAGTACGTATAACATCTGAAGGTTGGACTTAAATGACAAACTGGAGAAAGAGGACAGCAAGATAACTTAACTGTGGCGCAGCGAGGTCTAAGGACCGGTCACCTCAAGTGTTCTTCTGAGCTCTGTAATGTCTTGTTTTAATCATGACATCATATTGGTAATATAGTAGACATAACACATGGATCTGTTTATACTGACTGTAAGATCTAGACCAGACCTGGGCATTGTACGGCCCGCGAGCCACATCCGGCCCTTTGGCCAGCCCTGTCCGGCCTGCGAGAGGACAATCGTAAATTATAACATATATGAAAAAGTATATATATATTTTTAAACAAAACATTGCACATCCAGAGATGCAGCTGTCAACACAAGTTATGTCTTATCCCACAAAATCGCTAGAAAAAGTAAACTTCTGACGGAGAGTTTATCAAGGAGTGTTTGGTGGATTCTGCAGCACTCATATGTCCGGAGAAAAAGGAGGTATTTGAGAAGCCATGCAGTCAATGAAAGGGACAACAACAGGGAGTGATGTGTTCAGGGAGGTAAATGCATGTGTGGACAAGTTGGGACTGAAATGGGACAAGCTGGCAGGCGTGACAACGGATGGTTGTCCAAATCTATTGTTGCATTGTATTATACATCAGGGAGTGTTGTGTAAGTCAGTTCTACAAATTAACCATGTTGTTGATGTTGTAACTAAAATAGTTAACTTCATCAGGGTAAGAGCATTGAATCAGACAGTTTGTTGCACTTTTGGAGGAAAATGAGACTGAACATCGTGACAGAGGCTACCACGCCGCTGTCAGGTGGCTCAGCCTGGACAAAGAGTGTGGGACCTGAGAGAAAAGAGTCAAGACTTCTGTGTGAAGAAAGGAAAAGACGTCCCACAGCTTTCAGATGCCGACTGGATGGCAGACCTGAGTTTTGCTGTAGATGTGACTGCACTAATGAATGAACTAAATGTCAAACTGCAATGCAAGGGCCTTTTTGTGCATGAAATGTACAGCGCAGTGAAGGCTTTCATGAGAAAGTTGCAGCTTCTCTCAAGCCAAATGGAGGACAACATTCTCACCCACTTGCCAACACTGAAGGAAGCCACACCATCAGCTGATCACCTCCACAGGTACTCATCCATGTTAGAAGCACTGCATGGTGAGCTTTGGAGGCGATTTCAAGACTTTAAAACAGTTGAGAATGAAATGCACATGATTTTTCCACACATGAGGAGACATGCTCAGAAGATTCTGGTCCTCTTTGGATCTACCTACATATGTGAACAGACATTCTCAGTGATGAAGTTCAACAGATCCAGGTACAGATCCTCTATCACTGATGATGACCTGTCAGCTGTCCTGCACATATCCACCTCAGACATTCAACCAGATTTCAGTGCACTTGTTCAAGCCCAAGACAGATTGGATTTTTCTCACTGAACAAGTAAAGTGAACTGAAAAACATCAAAAGCACTTATTGCTTTTTGTATAAAGTTGATTACTTGCTTATCTTTACATACTGTAAAACACCTTTTCAGTATTGGTTTGTGAAGAATACTGATGTAATGATTGTTTTTACTGTGTATTACTTCTCTAGGAGTATTTTCCTATTTGACCCACTCCACAATTTCATATATTTATTGGAAGAGAGTATCCTTATTCTTTTGATTACCAGTAGCAGCTAATCAAAATATATAATGTACTGCTTTTTACAATGGGAGAAAATGAATATTGAGCAGAATTAAGTTCAATGTATTGTTGATTCGGCCCTCCAACACAGCTCGGGTTTCTCATGTGGCCCCTTGTAAAAATGAATTGCCCACCCCTGATCTAGATGATGGGATTAGTGTAGCTACAAAAGCAGCGAGCTACATTACCACAAAAAGGTTAATTTATGGATTCAATTACAAGTATCTGTCCTGTAATGTGCAGGAAAGACATTCTGAAAGACACACTCTGCTTTAATTTATTTTTCATTATATTTGAATTATATGTATATGTATTACATATATATATATATATGTTACATGAAACCTTCTGTCCTTGCTTCTCTGGAGGGATTCATGATGATATCACTTTCTGAAGCTCAGACTTCGGTGTACTTTCTGGGCTCCAGCAGAGGGGAATGTGAATGTGGCTCATTATAACAAAGGGGTTGAAATGATGAACTCCATTAGATTAGACAGCTGAACATTTTGTTCTGCATCTTAAAGTATATACACATGTTTTGTTATGCATTTTGTTTCCAGACAATTTCACTGTTTTCACAACATACTGTATACACTGTACCATCTACAGGCTATGTACACATTCTCCATACATTCTAAAAAGAAAGGAGAACAATCTTACTCAATATTTATTCCAGAATGACACCATATTGTAGATAAATGCAGAGTTTGCACTTTACTTTACTTCCTCTTTTTCTTAATTTACAGGGGCATACTTACACAAGATACACATGGCATGGAAGGGGCATTGCCGGTTTATTTTTAACAATGAGGAATATCTACAGGAACATTTCTTAACATTGAATACCTGAAGAGCAATTCTGTAATTGCAACCAATGTAGGAGACATTTACACCATAGCAGCTATATAACATATTTTTGATATTCAGTGCAAATAAGTATTGGATTAAAAGTAATGGATTTGAATCAATGAGGTGCAATTCGTTGTGTAAATTTTTCCAGTTTCATGTAATTGGACAAGCTAATGTAGATTTGAACAGAGTCACCACATTGAATGTTATGTTTTAGAATGTAACAGTATTGGGGGTGGGACCAGCAGTGGTTAGCACTTTTGCCTCACAGCAAGAAGCACAAGAATGGTTAAAGTTTAATACGGAAACACAGAGAGAACACAGACCGGACAAGGCCTTGGTAGTGACCTGTCAATCACAAGGTAGCCACACTACGTAACTTACTAAATGATCATGATCATGCTGTATTGAAGAAGACTTGAAACTAGTGAATCAGACCATCATGAAAATGTTTACTGAGATAATAAATCCAATGAGAAGTCGGGTCATTTTCTCATAGACTTCTATACATTTGGACTTTTTTTTACAACCAGTGCAGTCGCCTCCTGTTGGCTATTAGAGAGAATGAATGAATGAAATCTCTATTGCCCCTATGGGAATTTACTTTGCACAGAGAGCACAAAATAATATAAAACAAAACAGAACTACCATCCATGACAGCACATATCCTAATATAACATAAAAAACTTGACGCATTGGCTTCACTTTTCAGACTCGGAGGTTGTCGTTTGGCTGCAAATCAAACTTCAAGTCCATGACACTGCAAGTCCTCCCAGCACGAGAAATTGCCTCCGCAGCCCAGCACAAGTAATCATCTGGTTCAGCTTAGTGTTTGTCAGATAAACTATTTTCTCAAGCCATCCATGTACTAAGCTTCTGTTGGCTAGGTTAGCGGCTTATTTTTTTTAAACAGTTTGTTGTCAATTAGACACCACGAAAAGGTTGCAAATCAGTCGCAGTTGATGCCTGTAGAAGTCATTGACCCATCAGGAAGCACTTGGTATCTTCCCTTGTGACGCTCTGCCCGGCCCATACAGCATACATCTTTACTCATCTTTGTCAGTCCTTGGTAAAGTAGATGGCTTTCATGCCCCAGGGTATTCAAAACTTGGATAGCTTAGCTTCATACACAACTGACCCATTACTTTTCACATGAACACACATACTTTACAGTAATGTACACACCCACCAGTATGCTTGAAGCATGGTACGTATTATCAGCCCTTTGTAAAGTCAGTAACACAGATGCAGGCTGGTTGATGTTACTCTCGCTCGACCTCCATCTTTACAAGCCTCACTTGAGCCATACCTATTTAGCTCAATGGCAGAGGGAAAGAGGAGATGAATGATGTAATAAGAGCAGAATGGATGTATAGAAACGGGTAGGCGATGTGTCCCTGCATTACAGAGAAGCGTTCTTCCCTTTCTTATGTGGCTTTATGGTTGGTAAAGTTGTACCCTTTGTCATGGATAGATTGCATGACATTTTTTACAGAATTCATGCTACCCAGAAAATTAATCGTGCAACTTTGGTGATCCCCTGACTTATCCTCTCGCGCCACCATGAAGTTGACACTTGTAGAAATGTCTCAACTATTGGATTGCCAAGAAACTTGGTCAGAATTTTGATGATCACCTAACTTTTCATCGAGCACAAACCTTTAGGTGGTTATTCTAATTTGTCTAATACTCTCCAATACTCATTTGTCAAATAGCATTGCAAATATCTGAAAAACTAATGACATTACCATCAAACCTCAGCTTATATTTCGTGCTAAATAGCAAATGCTAGCATGTTAACATAGTAAATGGTGAAAATGATAAATGTTCTACCTGCTAATCATTATAATGTTTACATTGTGAGCATGTTAGCATACTGATGTTAGCATTTAGCTACAGCCTCAAGAGCTGCTAGCGTGGCTGTAGACTCTTGTTCTAACACTGACTACGTTTACATGCACACTAATATTCCACTATTATTTAATATTATGACAATATTCCAAGTTTGATATTGGTCATTTAAACAGCATATTCCTTTTGGTTATACCAAATTAGGCTTTATTCCAAATGTAACATTTTTTGCTTAAGATATGTAGGATATGCAGATATTATTTGGGTTTTAGAAGCATTCTTCGGTCAGGTATAGGCGGATTCAGAAAATAATTGGGTTTTTTACCGCAGTTTGCAACACACTGTGTCTTGTCTGTTTACGACCAACTCTATGCGTTGTACACAAACCAACCAGCCAACAGATGCAATGAGGGGGTAAAGATGCATGCCTCCGCCAAAAAAAGGCCACACCTCTGGTCAGAAGGTGAAACACATCTACTTTTAAACATCATGAAGGACTTGGATATAAACAGGTTTTTGGATATGCGCAAATATCGCAACGACTAACTTTTCAAGAAGATGGTTGAAGGAATGAAAGAGGGAGGCTGTGTTCGCCACTGGTGGACAATCCTATTTTGACGCAAAGAAGCAAATCGGCTTCAGCTGTTCATCTTTTCCATATTATTAGAAATATTTTCTTTTTCGGAATAAGGGTCAACGTAATCATTGTTGTTTCTGCATATATGTAAATAAGGTGGACAAGGCATTAAAAACACTTCTCATATGTATAAGGATCAAAGTTTGATTGAAACAAATGTATCCAAGCAGGAGCTTTGCTGAACACCACAGCAGACTAAGTGAGTTGGATAGAATGTATGGTAGGATTTTCTCTTTGTGAAAATAGAAGTTTGGTATCAGACATCCCATCATTTAGTTGTAAAATGAAAAGATTGCTTTGAACTTCAAGTTTGAGATGGAGTCAAAGACAGAGAGAGACGGCTCTTACAACATTTGAATTCATATGCAATTTAGTGTGAATGGCTCGTGTGTGTATCCACTGACCTCTGAGAGAGAGACGCGTTGTCTACCATATAAATCTAATGTTGTAGTAATGAATTTTGGGTTGCATTAACTCATTTGTGGTGGTGTTTCAAGCACAGACTTTGAGCGTCTGGGATTCCAACCTAATCAAATGACAGAGAGGCAGAGACACAACTAATTATGAAGCTAGGGGTCATGTCGTTGTTCTTGCTGCAGGGACTATAAATATATAGTCCCAAATTTAATCAGGGCCTAATAGACACACTGTAAGAGACACTAGTCAATGCTAACCATGTTAAAGCCCTGTGAACTGCCAGTGCAAAGTGCCACTAGCTCCAAGACGTCCAATGGCTTTTGAAAAATCTTTTGTTCACTTAATGGAATTAGGGAATATTTTTGCTTCCTAAACAAGTTAAACATTGGACTCATTGGCATGGCAGACAGACTTCTTATTTTGGAAACAAGCCTTAAGCTTAATAGAGTTGACTCTCTATTGAGGCAGTGTCGCACCACTATAACTTTGTTTGTTTAGATTTATTGGATTTACAGGAAGACGTGTTTTCCTACAAATTCATTTAGCAGGCTTTCAGAGGGACTGACTGATGACTATGTGTGTGGCTCTCAATTTTGAAAGCTTCTTGAATACATGTTTTTAATATAGTAGCATTCAAGATGGGACGGGGCTTCATCACTTATTTTTGTGAAATCAAACACATCAACATTTCGATTTCAAGTGTAATAGAGTAAAACAATTTAGTTTCGATCTTAGATCAAATACAATAATAAAGAAATATAGATGTAATATGCTTGCTTATGTGTTTTGGCTTAATTAGCATATTATGTATAACCTTATCACGATACAACCTGTTTAGAGTACTTATGCATGCACTACACAGACAGTTGGACATATTAAATATTGAAATATTGGCTTGGACTTTGAATAAACTATTTATGAGAGCAATTTAAGAGCCATGAAACCACCATAGGATACTCAGTGGGACAAAAACATGGTGAAAAGACGAAGAGAATAAAACAGGTCATGTGTGACTGAGGACAACATTTGTTACAAAGGTTTAGACCTTTATCCTGTTGGATGCTGCAGCTCTTTGGTTGCTTTGCTGCATCAAATTTGCTAATAAATCATTTACGCCATGTCTTTCTAAGCCTGCCACTCCTGTGCATTTCGTCAGAAATCCCATCAGAGACACAGAGCAAGCCAGCAGAAGGCTTTTTGTAGAGCTCTATCCTGCCTCACCTAAAAGTCTTTTTGGGACATCATCTTTCAGTTATTTTGCAATCCCCAGTAGCAGTACGATGGCCTTAAGTGTCTGCTGTGCATAATACTTTCAACACTTTCTGTGTGCTTTTCTTTCTGGAGCAGAAGGAACCTTTCATAGCCAAATGAGGCTGCCTCTATGCCTAAGGGCATGTGACAGTGGTGGGTGGGACCTGAGAGGACAAGAGGGCTCCACAGTACTCAATATTACATGACAGTTAGTGTAGCTGCTCGGCACTGCAGCTCACTTTACAGAGAAACGCTACAATGTTACAGCCTCTGATCATGCCGTACATTTTTTTGCAACATTAATACACTTAACTGCTGTGTATTCCTTTAAACCTTCCTGGTGTCTTACATTATTACCTCGCGAGCGCTAAACACAAAGTAAAGCCGAGGCTGCTTAGAATGTCATTAATTTTTGCAGGTATTTGGTCATATCCAAAGTATTGGACACATTTAAATTTAAAGTGATAACAAGTTATCTTGAGCGGGAAATTAATCCATGGGGCCCATAGAGCAAGCGCACTAGCCTTGATAACTGGATTTGGCTTTTAATGCATTTTACCTAATGATTTAAATCAGAGCTATTCAAGAGTTGGTTCTTTTTTTTATGTATCTGCTGATCTGATTCTCAAGCATATCAGGGTGTCCCATTTCACATATCTCCATTATGTCTTATGATTGTACTTGTATTTTAACTGCTTGATTAATTGACTGACTGACTGGCTAGCTGGCGGGTTGGTTGGTTGATTGGTTGGTTGGCTGGTTGGTTGGTTTACATCTCTTTCCCAATGTAAGTCTTTAGTCTTTTTGGGCCCAATGGCATCACGTGAGTGACCCTGAAGTTGTAATTTCATGGTTTGGCCACTTTGTCAAATTGGTTTCAAAGCCTGGAGCTGTTCCTGGAGGCTTAGATGTTGTCAGTGCAGATGTTGCTGTGAGATTGGCAAAGTGCCTACATAATGACATGCTGAAGGACTGCCACATTATAGGACTGAATGGGTTTAGCTGAAAACATGTAATCACCACCAACACCCCACATAATACTTTTAAAATGAATCAGTCAAAGTAATAAATTGTTACGTTATTATTTTGGCTTCCTTCTTTAAATACATTTAGCCATACTTATATCACTAAGAAACGTAGAAATCAAGTTTGAGGTATTGAACTTCAGCAGGTTACTCATGGTCCAGCGGTAGTCCAGTTGATAAATGAGTGGAAAGGCAACTGTGTTTGTGTTTGTGTGTGTGTGTGTATGTGTGTGTGTGTGTGTGTGTGTGTTGTGTGTGTTTGTGTGAGTGTGTGTGTGTGTTTGTGTGTGTGTGTGTGTGTTTGTGTTTGTGTGTTTGTGTGTGTTTGTTTGTGTGTGTGTGTATGTGTGTGTGTGTGTGTGGTGTGTCAAATTACCATAAACAACCAAAAAAAAGGATATTCCGTGCCATCCCAAAGCAAAGAATTAAGATAAACTTAACATTTTAATTTGTCAAATAAGCAATAAGTCCAGAAGCTGCATGCACTGTGCACAGCTGGTACTAATGACTATGACACCATCAAGAGGTGCCAAATTAACAACTATTCAATGCCATGGGGAGGGGCACATATAGACGGAATCGGAGTTTCGAGCTTCCGGTGGAATCGCAATGCATGCTGGTGTGGCGGGCCTAGAAAAGTGAGCACCAACTCTACCAGGGCCGCCATATTGGATTTCTTCTCTGCGTGTTTACATTGTATTTAGCTTATTTTTCAAGCGTGTTTACATTGTATTTGGCTAGTTTTTAGTGTGTAATCATCGCTCTTCTAGTTATGGGACTTGGACACCGACATTGTGTGGTGAAAGGATGTTCAAACAGTGGGAGAAAAGCTAAATAAAAGGGCAGAATCTCATTGTGAGCTTCACAATTGCAAAAATTGTGACTGCAAGCCCCCGTTCGAACTATTACCATTTCCAACAGCACTAAAGAACAATGATAGAAGGCTAGCATGGACCAAAGCTGTAAAGAGACAGGATTACAATGGGAAGTCTTGGGAGCCCAAGAAATCTTTGCGGATTTGCAGTGAGCATTTCATGCAAGGAAAACCAACAAATGAATTCCCTGATCCTGAACTCGACCTGGAGTATGTAGTCTATCTACTTGATTTATATATTGACAAATGTACTTTCTATATATTGAGTTTTATAATAATTAACAAACACAAGTTATGTATATATTTATAATAGCTTACCCTGCAACACAACTGCAATAAGCACTTATGATATCGGCAGTTGTCTTGACTGCGCAGATCCATGCCTGAATGTGGCGTATGGGAAACTTTCATTGAATGAGTACATTTTGCTTTCAAAAAGCAATACTCAGAATCTGCGAGAGGATTGAAAGATATTTGTTTCAACCAGCCAGAGTCAAACAGTCTAAATGCTTTGCCTTCTTTGTATTCGTTCAAAGTTCGTTTATGAAACTCGACATCGTTCCCTGGGGTCAGACATTAAAAATAATGTTATATCGCTGAGGTATATCGGCGGCCAAGAAGTCATGCTGTTGTTTTCATTGACCCAGCCATCCTGCAATGTCAAGGGATCAGGCACTGAAACGCCACTCGGCATAACCAAAAGCTTAGTCTTTTCTTTTTCTGTGATTGCAATTCTTTCGTTAGCTGTTGGTTGCTCCTCAATGCCCATCTGTGATGCAGCAAACACCCTGGCAATAAGCTCGAGTTTTGTTCCTGAAACCTTTAAATTCAGCTTGCGGCAAAATACTTTCAAAGCTTCGACTTTCCACATCTGAACCTCATCATAAGAAAGGAGTTCAGAACTCATTGTAGAGTAGTAGGTTTGTTTACAACACGCTTGAAGAATAAGCTAAATACAATGTAAACACGTAGAGGAGAAATCCAATATGGCGGCCCTTGTGGAGTTGGTGCTCACTTTTCTAGGCTTGCCACACCATGCATGCATTGCGATTCCAACAGAAGCCCGAAACTCCGATTCCGTCTATACCAAGCACACAGTCTAGTTCATCATATTAAGGAGTTTAACTTTCCTCTTGATATTTGGCTCCTACAGTTATAACTTGCGCAGTAGGTCAGTGGTGTAAAAGTAGCCTTTTGTACCATAAAATAAACTGAATAAATAAATGATTCATTCATTATTGCTAATGACTTTATCTAAGTATATTCCACAGTTTTGCCATGTCCCCTCAGAGGCTTATCAAAGCTATTCCTAATGGGGTAGCGAGATTAGGGCTGTAGCGATGTAGAGTTGAGCCAAGGAAACTTCATTCAGACTTGGATGCGATGAGATCACAAACACAGGAGGTTCAATTTAAAGCCCCTGAGCTCCTGGTCTGTTACAGGATGAAGAGCTTAGTGAACTGAGAAGACCTCAGAGTTGAGTTGTTGTCCACAAGAGTGAGATTGTGAATCGCTTTTTTTCCCTTTGTCTTAAAGGTAATTAACTGATATATTTTCGGTTATAGAAGAAAGAAGTTTTGCATTAGATGATTTGTGTCTCGTCAGGCCGAATATCTGTCTTGCGATGACCCTTCTTAACTTTGCTCCATGATTCAGTCTGCATCTGTGCTCCGGGGATTGACCATTGCTGACCCTGCATCCCACAAGATTATCTTAAGATCACAGGAAAAACTATTTCTATTCAGTCAGCCTTTGGGGGTGTAATGTACAACCAAAAACCCAAAGCACATAAGGGTATACTTTAAAATGCAGTAGATTCAACATGCAGTTTAGTGAAAGTTCAAACAGGAAGATTACTTTTCAGTGTCGTGCTCTCCTCTATCCAATTAGATTTTGTCATGTCTGTCAAACTCCTGTTAAATTATAATTATTTTTCTCTTTCTTTATTGTGATCCCCCATTAGTACTCACATAAGTATTGGCTATTTGTCATGGGGTGCACACACATACTGTCAAACACACTTAAACTGAGAAATCACAATTCCTCAAGAATTCAGAGCAAACTACATTTATTTATCTTCTTCATACAAACAAATAGAACTTCTTAATGAACATAAATCCTTGTCTGAATGTCCTTAAATTATATATTGCTCCATCCTGCGCTCTCATGTATTTATTTCCAAGAAAATAGAGTATCAAAATAAATACATTTCTCATTCCCTGCAAAGGCGGATTTTAACTTTGTTGCTGTTTAATGTTGAATTGGTTATTTTCTGGGCCGATGTACGCCGTGCGATATGGCTCAGGTCCAGTCCAGACACTGGGTGGCAGTCCGTACAGATTTGGCTCAAGGCCCCGAATGGACCAAGTACAGAGTTGGGACTGATAGTTTTAGAGGTGCCTGTTCACCGGGCCCTGCCGAGGTGCCCTTGAGGAAGGCACAAGACTCCCACACTGCTCTGCGTGTATACATATAGTAGCTGTCCACTACTCCTAATACTAAGATGGGTTAAATGCAGAGTCTAAATTTCACTGTGTGTGTTGTGATGTGTGACGATTAAGAGTTAATTAAATTCCAATCCTCCATTTCACTACACGAGCTTGTTAGGTCTCACGTCAGATGCTCAATCCTGTCTCTAGACTTACTTCATGATGGTGTCAAGGAGTGGGCAAAATGGATAATATATAGTAAAGTGTGATTCAATAACTATTTTTGACATATCCCCTTCAGATACATTTTGGTCGCTTCAATACACAGGTCTTTATATACAAGCAGTACCACATTTATCAGTGTCATCTCGATGCAACAGTGGGAAACTTAATTGTCATAGGAAAGCATTTTTACACACATATACCATCCATTGTCCTTGTCGTATGGTATTATCTGCCAGTGTGACAGGATCGTGTGTGAAGGCATGGTGGCAGCGGACTGCAGTTCCCATTCAGTCGCACCCTGTCACCAACTCTTGGGCTACTCTGCAAAAGGCTGTGCCAATGTCAATGGCTTAATAGTTTTTGCAAGTTAGCTGCAGTTGTGTGTGTTGTGTTGAGTATGTGAAAGTGTTGCCGTTAAAAGCAGCAGACGCACTGGCAGTGACAGAGGAGGTGTCGGACAGCTCCCATGCTCCAGCACATCCTCCTGCCTTCACTCGCACCTTAATCTAAACTGAAAAGACAACACATTCCAGCAATACAAATGCAGTGACGTGAGAGCTGCCTCCATCGCCAGCAGGGAATTAGGAATGAGATGAGTCAACTGTTTCTTTTTTCACTTCTCCCCTCTGTGTTTTTGCATCTGTGAGCATCTGTGTGTGTTTTTGCACGTGCTCATATTTGGCAGGAACACAATGACAAAAACAGTAAAGGACAAACAGGGACAGCGAGGACGATCAGTCACTCCTTTCTTATCAAATGAAAAGCATTTATTAAACAAGGGCTTTTAAGACTTAAAATAATATGTGCATTTGTCTCTTTCTTATCAGATTTACAGAAATCTATTTTACTTCCGCTCCCATTTTCATCCAGAATACATTTTTCATTTAGATATGTACAATTTTTCTTTTTAGAATTTTATATGCCTTAGTCTAAGGGCCTTATTCAAATTGTTCAACGACACATGCAAAGCAGTAGGTCTTGGGCGCATGGGCTGTTTGAGCATCTCCAAGAGATCCTGCTATTTTGGTGCATGTAGGTGCAATTTTTAAAAGGACTTGTGGAAGTTTTATATATATATATATAAATCGGAGGGCATGGTGATTAATCAATATGCTCTCAGCCAGTCACAACACTGGTCTCATCACTCCAAAACAGCTGTGCCAATCACAGTGAGGCATGGCGAAAACTGTTTAACTAATGCAAAGAGCTTTTCCAGGAAATCATATTGTTGTCTTGGTGGTGCAGAGGCACAATGTGAAGCTTTTAAACATTAATTAATTGGCTACAATAATAATAAAAATGGTTTGGTGAAGCCGTTTTAAGCATTACTGTGTTATAGCTGTACATTTTCTCCAAGTATTTTGTTTGCTGTTGTTGTTAAAAGCATCAGATTAGCGGCAGATAGACACGGTTCTGAAACATCTAATCTCATTGCAAAGTGTAAGACCCCAGAATACAGAAGACTTGCTTTGCTCTGCCTCATTTGAATGAACCACCCACCTTACCTGAACCCTAACCCTCTCCTCACACCTGCACACCATAATACCACACAGATGGGACAAAGCAAATTTCAAGGCCATGAAAATATCAAATGATCAAACCGCTGCCACAAAAATAGGGCTCCAAGAGTTAAACATTTTTACACCTGAAGTGAATCAAAGACAGCATATTGCTTTATATTTTTATTGACTTATAAATCAATTCAATGTAGCCTATTCACATATTTTTTGTGGAAGTTATTTGTGTATTTACAGATCCGTTTTATATTTGGAAAACATTTTATTGAGTTCAAAAGGTTTTTTGTATTCGTGGAAGGTGTTTTACTACATATTACACATTTACACTTGGATTGTCGATCTGTTCATACAAATAATATTGAGGCATATCTATCTTCCTCTTTCTTAGTTTGTACATTTCTCCCTAGATCTTCTCCATATGGTAGTGTGCTGACATTGAGAAAAATAAATAAAATCCTTGTAGTCCTCTAACCTAACTGGAAAATGTGTTGATGGTCAGCCAAGTGAACATATAATGGCTTTATTATGAGGTATAAAGACTGATTGACAGACAGTGTGTGTCCACATTTCACTTAAGGAATACTGCACGTAGGGCAGGGGAGAATAATTGAATTCAGCATTACGGTCACGTTAAAATTGATTTTTACTTTCTTATATCTGATTATTTGTTCTTAACACACATATTACCGATACTGATTTATGAGATTAAGGTCTGCACACTGTTTGTTCAAATCAGTGGGATTAATAATAGACCTCGTAAAACCCAGTGAGCATTGTGTTTTATGTGCGCACTGGGTGTCAGGCCGGATAACACTTTTCACCTCTGTTTCACAGCGATGACCCTCTATGGCGTTATAATCCAGGCTTCAGAGGTTCGATCAGAGTAAGAGCATTATAAGCTATGGGAGGTCAGATAGACGTCAGCAAATGATGAAGGACACATTAGCCTGTACTTTAACACAAAGAACAGTGCTCCGCCACATACGCCATAAACATCTTAGCACGTCACGTTGGACAGCTAATCATCGTGTCACCATTGTCCCTACGAAATCTCCTTAGGTCTGACAGCTAAATATTGTGTCCTACTCGAAGCTAAGGTCAGGGTTTTTCAAACATTTCGATGCATTTCCCCCAAAATATGTAAGCATGTTTGCTTTTGTTGTACCAACTAAATAAAGAAAGTAAAGGCTAACATCCAAATAACTTTTAGTCCCACCCTTTGTTAGATAGAATATATAATCTAGCAGTATTGACACACATGCCAAACGTTAATGGATCATACTGGTTCTTGCCTCAATTCACCAATAACCAAAAATGTGCAATATTTATGTCCTAGCATGTTTTCCCATACACTGGTAAATTACTAACACCATCCTTACACCTTGACAAGGCAAGCTGTCTTAAATCTGCCCTTAATGTGTGTGAGGTGAAATAGATTTTTCAGGGAAACAGCCACAGGACTTAAAGACAGCTAAGAATCTTAACCTCAACAAACCTCTAAATCCAGCTCCAAAATGAGAACATACAATCCGTAGGTCACATCTCTCACCCTACAAGTAACGCTCGTTAGACAAAAATAATCCTGACTCAAAGTCCACTTACTGTGAATACTGGAAGGCAGCCATTGTTTTGTTTTTTGTTTTTTTATTGGTGCTTTTCCTATTAGTAAACAGTATTTTCTCAAATACATATACACAATAATGCCATATAAACATTATGTATTTGGTAGAAATGTATATATACACACACATATATATTTATATGTAATACAAAAATGGATAAAAACCTGGACAGCCAGCTTTACTAAGGTACACGGTGAAAAAATGGAAAAGGGGGGTTGTTCAATTTACAAATGTTTGAAGAAAAATATATGAAATAATTGTGTAGTATACACTAAATGCAGTGTATACTACACACTTATTTCATATATTTTTCTTCAAACATTCAAACATAGAATTCTTATAATCTTTAAGGTTGTAAATTCTATTTATCTCAATTACGTTGAGATGAATTAAAGAAGTTTGTTCTAAATGTCCCGCCTCCTGGGAACAGGCTCAACAACAGCTCGGCCGTTACACCATTTTCTCTCTCATGTAGCTGCCGGAGCTCTTTACACAGTGAAGGTAATTACAACTTATCAAATCTGTAGTTAAAGATGGTCTATTAGGATGCAGTATGTTTATCAAGCTGTTATCCAGTTTATCTGCCAGGTAGCTACTTGAGCTATCGTTAGTTATGTTGCTGCTAATGTTAGCTAACTACTATCCATGCTAACATTAGCCCTCAAATATATTTTAAAGCCTCCTCTCTTAACGTTAATGTTTCAAAATAATGTGTGCAAAAGATTTATAGATTTATGGAACAGTCTTAAATCAATATTAAATCGTTTTTATTTAAAGCTAATTCTGAACTGCATTGTAAGGTTAATCAAAATATTCAAGAAGGGTTAGGGTTAGGGTTAGGGTTAAGGGTGAAATACAATTATTTGAAATTAGATTTTATTATCGTATTGATTGTTAACATCGGATAAAAAATAGGATGTAGCAGCAGCAGAGCTATTACAGGTAATTAACAGAGGCAAATGATCATTTAAACAAGCACAATCATAGCATAAATTAATATTTGAAACCAAATAAGACAAGAGACAAGCATTTGGGAAATTATTCAGCTGCTATACCAATCAATACCTGTCAATTTTACATCAACCTACTAACTTTTCATTGTAGATACATTGGTATTAAATGTTTTCTAATGCTCTACAGTATTTTTATGTCTGTTACTATTGTTGTTTTCAGATAAATGACAACTTTGTGTATTATCCCATTCAGTCCAAATCTCTCTGGCATCCTGGATTAGTAAAGAGAGGACAGATAGGAGAAACACTAGAGAGCGTGACAGCTCCCATGGCTCAGGTAAGAATGCATTCGGACTAAACAGTGGTACCTTGTTGTACACATTGTAACATGGGATTGAGAAATAAGGATTCTAACCAAATAACTCTTTTCAGCTGCTCAGTCTTGTCCAGGACGACTATGTTCATTTTAAGATGAGAAGCACAGGACTCAGTACGACGCGATGAGTCCAATTCATTAAAGTTATTAAAGAGTCTTTGTTTCAATTGTTATGCTCTAAAAAACATCCCCATTTATGAAAACCACACAGAACAAACCAGTCGACTACTTAAAAGTCAATATGGTAGGGATCTTCCATTTTTTAGAAACTGATCTCTAAATGGGTCAGTCCTGGCATCACTGATAACTCAAAATAGAAGTCAAGAGAAACACTGACAACCCGAGGGGGATTTGGCACTAAAGCACTGTAACTGTAAGATACCCGCATGATTTTTTTTATTCCTGATTTTCTAAATTAAACCTGATATTATCTTTATTTTAATTTTGGAACAAGGTCTGTGGATGTTTCCCTCCATGTCTTACAGTGTAGTCGTGTCATGAGTAGATATGGCAGGTGTATATTTCATGTTATGTTTAGGAAAGGTTTCACCTAAAGTTGCTCCCTTCAGACTCTATCTCCTCATTTTGCAAATGCACATTCCTGACTATACTGACTTTAAAGTTGAATGCAGACATTTGGATAATATTTATAGTGCATATGTTTTATTATTCATTATTTTCTCATATTTCTTTGTTTCGTGAATGTGCAAACTACAGGTTGCAGATCATGAAGCTCTCATACAGGGCGACCACTAAGGCGACCACTGAGGGAATAGATGTTATCAAAGACCAGGATGGCAGTGTATACTCCGTCAGACGTCGGACTGTCCTTGGAGTCAAGATGGTGCTGCAAGATTTGGATATCTGCATTTGCGGCCATTTAGTTTGAAGCTAAACTTCCCTCCTGAACTCAAGTACATCTTTAAAGCACTCCAGAAGTTTGTCACGGAGCTGGAAAGCAATCATGTCTCCAGGATCAGTATTGAAAACTGGGCTCTATGTGATATGCATTGTAAAGGCTTTGGACATGCACTTCAGTTCATCTCACATGGATTTGGACTTTCTTTTCGTATGTTACCCCCCTCCTGCTTATAACGTTTTCTTTGTTGTCGTTCCATTTAGATGTGTAGTGTTCTTCTTTGGGTCTAACTTCATGTTCATTTTATTGTCCTGATATGTTCCTGCATATTCTTTGACCAAATACAAGTTATTTGTGTGCAAGAAATGTGTTGTTGTGCTTATTGCCACAGTTGCTTTTGAAAAATGTATAGCAATAAATGTTATTACAAAATACTTTAATCAGAAACACTTTAACCTGGAAACGACAATACATTTGGATATAGTTAATTTAAATATTTATTTATTTTATATATTTTTCGATGTATGGGATGTGATATTAGGTATTGGAAATCACATGTTTGATAGTAATTTATCATGTGTTAATATTTTCTTCATAGCTTGTCTTTCATGTGTCATGCACATGCAATACTTAACTAATTTAAAACACAAGAATTGTAGCTTCATAATTATATAATGTAAATCTCATAAAATAGAAAATAAGTCAATCCATTTCATTTTACATGATTTAATGATCTCAGATAACACAACTGAAATGTGTTATCTAACTTGATCCTGCTCCCTTGATGTTTTTTGACAGCTAACAATGAGGAACTCTAAAGAAAATTCTCCACTATCCACATGAGATGAAACCTTTTCAAGATTCAAAGATTCAAAGGCTTTATTGTCATATGCACAAAAGCTACAAGGTAGTTGTTGTCAATGAAAATCTTATGTCCCAGGCTCCGCTAACAATACAAAATACATTTCACAGATAATGGTTTGTCATAAAGTTTCCACTGCATGGTACTGCTCTGCTCTACTCGACTTTACTCAATTTTGGTATCAGGTTCTATTTAATTTCCCACAGTGAATGGTACCCCCTTAGTGTAGGCAGGATTCTCAGCTGATCACCGCATTACGGGCTACTTTTTTCTTTTAAATCTGCGTCAAATGAATACAAAATTGCGGTCACTATTGACAGCAGCTTGGCTATTTAATGATCTTAACTCCACTTTTCTACTGCCGGCTCAGCTTGCTTGTAGCCTCGACTGAGGTGGTACCAAAAGAGTAGAGCCTTGCCGTACCATACAGTGGAAATGCAGCGTTAGTGCCCACAATTCACTTTTAGGTCAGCCAAAGTCCACCTGTCCATAATGTAATGGGAGCATTAGTTGTAGTATTGTGGCACCTGAGCATGTTGACACCTGGCTGAGAATTAAATGGATGTAGTGATCAGCAGACAATCCTTCTCCTCTCTAACAGTTTACTCGTTCCAGGAAAAGGGATCGTGTCTAGAGAGCTGAGGATAGTGAATAAGCCAATTGAAGCCATCTGTATCATGCTTTTTGCTTAGGAACAGCAAACCGGAATTGTAACAATGATCTTGATGATTTTGGGTAAATGTTGTCCTTTGCATGTCAAAGAAGATCTTTTTTTAAAATCTTTTTTTATCCATGGGATCGAATGTATTACTTTCAAACGGCTTCACGGGACATCATTTTGTAAACAAAATATGTACAAAAATAGCCTTTGTCTGCCGATGTGGAGCATTTATACACGTGTAGCGATAACACATCCGCACAGGCTACACTCGTGTATTCTCGCTTCCCTCTCAGTCCGGCAGTGGCTCAGTCAGAAGCTTGGACTGTGAGCCGTAGGGTTGCTGGTTCAAGTCACCAACCAGACCTAAAAAAAAAGGAGTGTGACTGCTACTTGGAGAGGTCCCAGTTCACCTCCTGTCCTGCAGTGGTGCCCTTGAGCCAGGCACTGGACATCCCCCTTCCCCCCTCACTCCCATTGCTCCCTGGGTGCTGTACATTAGCAGCCCACTGCTCCTAGTAGTAGGATGGGTTAAAAGCAGAGAACAAATTTCACTGTGTGTGCTGTGTGACCATTAAAAAGAGGGTTTCATCCCTCCGATTCTATACCAGAGCATTTAGGTAACTGTCCTTCAAGATAGTGGGTCTCGATCGATTTACGAGTCACGTGATCGGGGAAGAGGGATAATGGGACGATCCCGAGGTCTACCTAACCAGATTAATTGAAAACACCTGCGTGTGTGTGCAGGGCCCATAGTTATTGTATTTGTTTCTCAAAGTGCTGTTCACACATAACATAGCCTACATAACGAACACGAAATGACCATGTGATGTATAACATAACATAAAAAAAAAAAAACCCATTATAGTCCTTTTTGTTGGACATAGGGTGCATATTAAGTTCACTCCATGACACTTTCTCAGATTACGTTCACTCTGTGCACAGACAAGAGTGACTTTGAGCTGCAGGCAATTGGGTTGAGTGTCCCTGTGAGTTTTTGTCTGTGAGCAAGAGAGTGAATAAGTGAGTGGACTGAGATATCAGGGGGAGAGAAAGAGGTGGTAGAGGGAGGCGCTGGACCGTGAACAAGCTGTGAAGCGGAAAGGGAGGCTGATGACTGAGGCTGTATTAGGGGTGAAGGTGCAATCCGTCTAAATGAGTGACTCTTGTCTGAAGTGCTATCGGGAAAGTCCATGTGACCCTGGTCAACAACACAGACCATCCAGTTCGGAAGGCGTCAATGTGGAACCAGACCTCATGACCTGCCACAAAGGGAAGCCATTGTGTTGCAACAAGTCCCCCTATTCAGCAACAATCGTCAAGATCAGCTAAGAAGCATAACTAGAAACATTCTGAGTCATCACGAGATGCCTGTAAACCACACCAGTGCCACAAAGCAGGACCATAAAGGCAAATTACAACAGGATACTTGTCACATAAATAAAATATGAAAGGATTGTAAGTCTGGGAATGTCTGAGTCCAATCTTTTAAAAGAGTGAAATATGAAAGGAATCATTTTTATGATGAAAACAGTATTTGATCACGATTGTGCCTGCCTTCTTTGAGTCAGAGCAAGTGGAGAAAAGGAGGGCACGTCACCTCCCATCATCCAGAGAAGTCTTTCTCCTCATAGCACTTACTCTAGAGCCTCCCAAGAGTGTCAGAGGGCAAGCCATTAAAGGCCTGCTGAAACACTACTGATACTGTCAGATGGAGACAGGAGACATGGGAAGGAACAAGTTAGGCAGACTCCTCCAAAGGCTGTGACACTCTCACAGCTCTCACCGCTCTCACTGCTCCTGCCCATACTAAGAGTGTTAAGGTGCCAGATGAACATCGGACTCATTTAATAATCAAACTTTCATGGGATACTGATGCACGGAATAAAGCTTTGTATAAATATCTGTTGTACAGGTTATAGAGACCATTGGTGGATGAGACAATGGGCTCCTGGGCAAAAAGGTCCCACTACTTCTACGTACTAGGAGCAGGTCACGCAGACTTTATGGATGTTTAGCCTCTTTTTGTTGTGGTTTTGTATCTCCTTGAAGTTGCTTTTTTGTAGTAATTTTGAGTCTCTTTGTGGTCATCTTAAGTGTGTTTGCAGTTGCAGTTATTTTGCAGTCATTTTGCATCCCTTTGTAGTTGTTTTGTGTCTCTTTGTGGTTGTTTTCCCTCTTTTGATAGTTGTTGTGAGTCTCTTTTTGTCTCTTTGTCGACATGTAATCAACAACTAAAGAAGAAGAAGCTAACGGGACTGGGTATTTGTTGGACACACCAGAACCCCTGAAATATTGGCCGTTGTCCCCAGAGGTTAAATTGTCGCCAGTGCCGAGATTGGCCTCAGCTGTCAGCTTTGTATTTAGTGCTAATAGTGCACACTCGCATGCTAACACATTAAACTAAAATGGTGAACATGGTAAGCACATGTGTTAAACTTCAGCATGTTTGCATTGTCAATGAAGAAAAACCAATTCCTGAAAATATGCGATCTCCCTCCCATGTGTTCTCTCACCTTACAACATGGGACCTTGTGCAGGCTCCTCTGGGATCATATTAACAAAACCAAGGATGGAAAACCAACTAAGGAGACCTCTTGGGACAGCACATCACAACACAGCACAGCCTTTGGAGCCACAACTGATAAAATTGTATTAAATCCACTATTTAACTATAATCTGAAAAGAGGTGGGGAAAGAAAAAGCCCAGACCCACTAACCTGTATTCTGATCAGGGGTCTGTCAAATTCAATCTTCCCATTAAAATCCACTATACTGTCATGATTATGGTGAAGAGAAAGGTGTTTCACAGTTGGCAATGTAAGAAATGGGGTGTCAGAATGTATTTCCTCTCTGAGTCCGCCTCTAATTTGCTGTGATAAAGCTTATTTGTAGGAAATAGGAGGGGGGAGTAGAGGGAGAGGTGGAGGACAATGATACGCTCCACTGGCTGATGTAAAATGACAGACCGTCTGCAGTAAGAGGGGAATGTTGCATGTTAGGCAGGTCAGCAGATGCTGTGCTGACAGTCAATGAAATATTCAAGTCGAGAGACTGTTATTATGGATCTGATGTATGTAATTTCTCAGAAACAGACCCTGGGTCTGTAATGTGTTCCTAAAGTTCCTTTTTGGCACAAAGACATCATATCACAAGAAAACATGACCGGGGATGTTCTTCATTTACCTTTATGTTAGTCAAGCTTTCAAGCCCACCAATCTCATTAGCACTGACCTCATTTCTTTCAGTATAATAGCCAATGACAAAACCTTTCTCTAACAATTACAACAGACATTGGAGTGTCCCACGAGCTTCTTATGCTCACTTTTAGGAAAGGTGGGACACTCTATAAAGATCAATTATTGTGTACCAAACAGTCCATATACTGGGTAATATTCAGCATAAATACAATTAAATATCAAAAATTGTTCCTATTCAAGTGGATGTATTAAAATAGTTTAGTATGACCCAGTAATAGGAGACATTTATGCTTCCCATTTGTCAGCAACTTCTTAATCTTTGGCTGTATGTCTTCTTTAATATAGTTAGAAAAATACAGGAAGTGAAAAACATTTGCAAAAGTCAACTCAAGGCCCGATGACTCGCTTG
Source organism: Cottoperca gobio (assembly GCF_900634415.1). Classification (NCBI taxonomy): domain Eukaryota; kingdom Metazoa; phylum Chordata; class Actinopteri; order Perciformes; family Bovichtidae; genus Cottoperca; species Cottoperca gobio. Next base: position 11,791,822 of record NC_041368.1, read on the forward strand.
TTCCTGAGCTTTTGACTTTATAAACATCAGAAAATGGAGGTTGCTCAGTTAGTCAAATCACTTTGTGGACTTCTCTTCTGTGTTGGTGGAGCTTGACAAGTCATTATTAAACATTGGAAACAGCAGTTGACAAAAAAACAATCTCAACTCATGGTCCTCTTACTTTGTTGGGACTGGAATTGATATCATGCAAATGCATCCTTGAACAAACAGTTTAAAGTTAACCCCACCTAAATATTCTGTCATTTTCAACCACATTTTACACAACAAAGCCGACATTTGATGCGCTATGTATGTCACCGACACGGATTTATGGAATTTAAATGTTAGACATCAGACCATCTGATTAACCAAACACTGTGTGTGTAACAAGATATTGAAGAGACTAGTTACTGTAGACACACAACTGTTTAATCCCATTACATTACTGCCATCTACTGGAACAAGCTGTACAAATTTGAGCATAAGTATTACCTCTATATTCAAGCTACACAGTAGCTGAAGGCATTATAAACACGGTTGTATTAACAAAGTAGTTGATGGACAAGTTACTTTACGAACCAGAAACATGCTAAAGTCATTAATCATAGTCATGAGAACAGTGCCACACACTGGGCTAGATATAGTTTGAACAACATAGACACTGTAACATATATATAACAGCACCAATTAGAAAATGAGAACTTTATTACAACACACAGACACTGTATATCCAGTCACTTTCAACGCATGTAGCTTATACAGTTAGTCCTGAAAACTGGTTGCGGTGGATATAAAGCCAGACCCCAAAAAGTATTTGCCATTGTCAAAAACAAACCACATGCCAATTAACATCCATTACCTCTGGACACTTCACAACATACAGAGTAGATTGGAGCATGCCAGACTCCTGAAATAAAAACTAGAACTTTGCATAATAATGTACTGTACAAACTTATATTGCATATTGACGTACTGCACAAAACCAACAAACTGCTCCGACTGAAAAAACATTAGTTTAGTATTCTGTAGTGTGGATGGTAAAATTACATGGGTGTAGAACTGGAGGTGCATGATGAGTGGTTGAAGCTGGGCCACAGCCATACTGACATTAATAAATCCTCAGCCGTCCCCAAATATGAAAACCTGTGAAAAGCACCTCTTGATTCGTTTGTGCTAAGGCAACCATGACACGTTGATGTAAAAGGAAGGCAAACTAAACATCAGGTAAAACAGTTAGTGAGCTGCCATGTTAACAACAGTTAGAACTTTGGACACACCATGAAACACTTCCTGTATAAAGGTGTGTTATGTGCAGATGTTATGGGAGCAAACCAAACAAAACACATGAAAACACAGATAAAAGTCTTTATGAATTGAAGTAAATGGGGGGGGGGGGGGGCCGCACATGTGCATATTACCTCAAAAGTTACTTATTATTTTCTAAAAGAATTCATACTAACACAGGGGTGAGTAATTGATATACAAATGGTAAGTTTGTGGGTGAAGTATTCCTTTAAAATTAACTGGATGTTATACAAGCTAAAGTCAAGGGCAAAGCCGACTCTAAACCACCTTCCAGTGAGGCACAGATATTGATCTTGGCTTTCACATCAGCAGCACCCGATACAGTACCAATACCCATTGGCCAAATCGGGTTTGGACTGGATCAATCGGCAGCAAAAAGTACCATCAAAAGGTCAATTCACTAAACCACATGGATAAATAGCACTAGGGAAAGTGAGAGAATATATTTTATAGTTTTTTTCCTCCCTCTGATTTGAGTGAACTGACCCTTAAACACCTCATTACAGGCTATGCATAAGATACACCAATTAGCCGAGTAGCAATTGTGATCATGACAGTACATAACTAGCCACTTAAAAGACGTAAAACAAAAAAATAAAAGGACTTAAAAATCAATATGCTGATAATTACCTCAGGCCATTGATTGTGACATTTTTCCATTATGCTGCACGCTACAGTATTACCACTACCAGGGACTTCTATTGCACCCGCATAAACAATAAAATAAACCCCTAACAATGACTTAGTAGCACATTTCATCTAAGAGGAAAGCTTCCAAACAACTGGTCTGAGGTATCGACCCCCATGACGGAAATACTGGCATGTTATAGCATCCAACAAGTAAAAACAATCTAAAATAGTTTGATAAAACAGTACATGTGTGACAATATTGTTGAACTAATGTTATTGGAGTGATCCATCTTCTTCAAAACACATCTTTTGGATATACTATACATACCCATAAGTATGAAAATAGATTGTGTGGATATTGAATGGATCTAAAATTGCAGCAAACACTCAAATTTAGAGGACGGGGCAGGAGGAAGAGCGAGAAGATAACCAGCGACACATTTAAAATCTTACATTTCTCACATATTAACAAAAAAACAAAAGACTTTGTATAAAAAGTATACATCTAGGATTAGGCCTGTGGCACACTTGATACATGAGCAAAGTCGACACGATGCAGATGATCCTTCTCGCCTCGAGGCAAAAAAACACTGTTTCTATAAGACAAGATTCAGCACACGCACAAGGCAGCGTTGTGTTGCTGTGGCAAGATGCTGCTGTCCTCAGAGGAGCTTCTCTTTAGAGCCAGAGTTTGACGGGATAGTTCATTTTTTACATTGCCATTCTCCCGGGGGAAACCTTTGCCAGAGGACCGGGGACCTTGAAGTTCAGGGAGGGCGTGCGGAGAACGGCGAGACCTTTTTAACGGAGGAGTAGGAGCAGCGCAGTCCATTTGGGTTGTCGAGTCTTGCTTTTCCAAAACATTCACCGAACCGTCTGAGGGGGGCGGTGCGGCCCTCGCGGAGTCAACGTTAGGTAAGAGCTGTGCGGTGGCACAGAAAGCAGCTTCATACAGCCCAAATGCCTGCTCCAGAGCTGTGGAACTTTGTTTGAACGGGGAGGAAACATTCGCTGCATCGCTCCGCTGAAATCAAACAAATACAAAAATGTGATTAAAATATCAGAATAAATTATATAATAATATAATATAATATAATATAATACACACATGTTAATCTTAATCTTTTTTTGGCAAGAAAAAAAACTATCAAACACAACTTGCTATTCATGAATCTCAAATGAATAAATGAGACAAACAGATGAAAGCTGTTACAAATGGACAAAGACTATGAAAATGAACAATAGTTTTACAAACAATATTGGGTTAAGATGTGTTCAAATGGTTCTACGTTAAGCTTTAGTTGTGCTGCATCCACAGGTGGCACTGTAGATTGTAGAAAATGCAGACACTAACTGTAGATATGTCACTTAAGTTTTTAGGTGTGCTACAGGAATAAATGTGTTATTGCGCTAAAGCTGGGGTATTTGGTAGGTAGAGGCATCGTCAGTCCTCTCCATCTTGTAGCTATTCACTTTAAAAATATATATATATATAATGAGTCTGTTCAAAAGTATTATTGGAGGCAAAATAGGCAAAGAAAATCCTGGTCCTCTTTATAGAGTTTATAGAAAATACAGACCTAGTGTTCTGCCTTTTATCATAAATATTGGATGAGGAGACAGAATTAAAATATTCTTAAAAATATTGTTTGTGCCGTTTGTTCATCAAATAGTAATTTAGGCAAGCCATCAACAATATTATTATTCTCACTTGGTATACATTAAGACATTAAAAGGGTGTGATTTTAAGCTCACTGTCTCCCTCTACTGGCTAGAGTGGGAAGAACGTTTAAGGTGGCACTGGCGATGGGAACCATCTTTAACTAACAAAGTCATTGGCTCTGTCGCTTTCATTTCTAAATACTGCGCGAACACATTTAAATAAATAATAAGTAATCTACAGGTCTCTTATAGCAGCACAATATCAACGCCAGTGTAATCAATGCTCCCCGGCAGAGAGAACCAATCAGCTGTAAGAGAAGTGTGTCACTGAATGTTTGCCACCAGGTTCAACAAGACAAGCCTGGCTATTCAGCTAATAGATCATAGAAATACTTGGCTGGTATTATTGCTGACACTTAATTACATGTTTTACAGTCACCTCACTACCACTCCAGGCATGGCCATCCCTCATGATCTTCTCCATATATCTCATCTTCTTCAAAAAACATGTCATCCTCATGCTCCTCCTGTTGGCCCCGAAAACAAAGAGTGACTTGTTGAAACCAATGGTTCACTGCTAGAAACGGGCTAGTATGACCTCACGTCAGCAGGCGACTACAAACTTTCAGATTTTTAACTGGTGAAAGTTAAACAAAATGACAATAAAAAATGGACTGGGATATAGAAAAAGAACAATATGGTGAATAGCAAACAACAAACAAACACATAAAAATATTCAGTACATATTTTGTTCTTCCCCAAGTGTGGTCAATCCCCCAGCAGTGACCGACTCCGCATTTGCAAAATATAAACTAAGTAGTATTTTTTTTTTTTTTTAAATGGTACCTCACAACAGAGCTATGGCACTGACCTGTGGGATCGCACATGTGTTATAAGTAGTTCCTGGGAACGGAACATGGTCCATTCCTGTAAACATGTCAACGACAATCTCATCTCGATGCATAGGGATAGGTGGGCCTCCGCGCTCCTGTAGGGCCAGGACGATAACGGTTGTGTTGTCTGCACGGAGCATGCGTTCCTTCCAAAACAGTAGAGCTGTGCAGCCCAGCCGGCGGGCGCAGGACATTCCCTTTGGTCCCTAAAAGCAAAGAGAAGCAGCAGAAGGAGAAAGAACAATGTCAATGTGTATTTTAGATGTTTTCTTTCCACTACTGTGAAAGAAGACGCTGTAGTGTCTTGAAACACTTCTCGAAAAAGCTGTGGCGGTGTATAACTTGTACAATTACATACCACCATTTTGTCATGGCTATAACACATATTGACAGCATTCTTGGGTGGCATCATATTCCACAGCCCATCACTGCCGAGGATGATGAAGTGATGCCGACTGGGGTCAAGGGTCATCACGGTGGTATCGGGCTCTGGAGAAACCACAAACTCCCCACTGTAGAAATCGTAGCTCCACAGATCACCTTTTAACAACACAACAAAACAAGAAATTATCAAATTTGGTGGAAAGTATAACTCATATAAACCAATATTAGGGTACGGACACTAATCCCGACAAACCGGGTGTCATCTTTACCGAGGGACCGGGCCACAGCCAGGAAGGGGATCTGGTCAATGACGGTACTCCTTCTCACAGGGCCGTTATGGGTCAGCCTGGGCCTCTTCCACACAACACGGTTCACCCCAGATTTCTTCATTACGCTACGGTTTACACGAACGACACAACACACTTCAATACAAGAGCCCGTTTTTAAGCTCGACGACAGGAAATACAGCATTGTTGAAAGGAACAAGTGCAAGAACATATCTGCCCTGTTTGACAAAGCCCCTGGCCTTATATTACAAATAAATCTCGGAAAGAAGAAGTCTACGGAGGTCCTTGTTCACCAACTCACCTGCCACCAAGCCGCTCAATCCTTTCTTTTTCTTTAGGAAGTTCAGGTTTATGGTCTTGTGTTATTTCAAGCGCCTGGAGCGTGATATCAGAGTCATTCTCTCGCACTCCAACCACTACTGCCGAATCCCCCACATGGGCAACAAACATGTGAGTCCCGCGGATCACGATCACGCTGGCTGTGGTGCCTGATGTACTTGGCAGGCCGGTAATAGTTTTTGGCCACTCCGCTGGAAGATAAAAAGATAATAAAAGGAAACGTTAACTTAACTCACTGACGTGATCAACGTTTGTAAGGAAAACAATGTGTGTAGTATCAGTCAGGGTAAACACACAATTGTTTCATTGCATCACAGATAAGACTTATCTTTTTTAAGTGGACATTTTATTGAGTGAATAAACAAACAAACAGGTAATCATAAACCATCAGGTCCTCCCGCATGAAGGATACAAACAAAACAAATAGCAACATTGAGTGAGTCGGTTCTTTCTTACATAAGTTTGTTTAAGCAGGTTCTATTTGTCTACCATGAAAGTGAGCAAGACAGGTTTGTCAAGTCCCTCATGAGAGAATATTTATGACTATACCGGTAATGGAAATTCACTACAATCAACTTATTGTGGGATTTTTACACTGAACTGATGTTGTTCACTCCCTAATCACGATCACATAACACTAGATAGAAGATAGATTCTGCTAGCCAGCGATCAAAGCGGTTTCATAAAGCATGATGGCCACATAAGCCAGGCTTACTTGAGTAAATCTGCCTTATTTTGCAGACATTTGGTTTCATAACAAAGGACAGAGGGTGTCGTATCCTGTACAGTCTGTAAAGCACACTGAGACAAATGTATAATTTGTGATATTGGGCTATACAAATACATTTGATTTGATTTGATTAAATACGTTTGACCCATGTTACCAAATAAATGTATCCCTGTAGGGTAGTCTCATGCTGTTTAGGCTAGTTTTCAGACATAGCTTCAGCCTCCTTTTTCGACCCAATTCCTGATTCAGTGCCCCTTTCTACAAACCCTGTCTGCAGAAATATGTGAAATTATATTTCAAATTACAGGAAAATCTACTCTGTTTTTAATATTTTATTTAAACCCTCATTTTTATGTAATGCTGCGATGAAAACATTAATCAAAGCTATATTGTAGGGGTTATGTTAACTCTGACAGCTGTGTTGTGGTGAGATGACGGCTCACTGTGTTGATTTGTAATGGGGTGGACCAGTTGCCAGGATTGGGCATCACCATACCAGCTGAGTAGGAGGCTGCCTCATGTGACACAGTTTGCTAGTGCTGAGACTGTGACAACACTAATTATAAGCAATGGGAAGCAATACATAAGAGGGAAATAATACAAGTAGACTGTAGACTTACGTAGCTCTTTCCACATTGCATGGTGACAGGCGATGAACCCTTTCTTAAGAGCAGCACACACTTCACTGTGATCCTTCGACCAAAACCCCCGCTGCCTTTTCAATATGTCCCACAGATTCTCTCTCGCGAAATGAGCCGCTTCTCGACCTCCGTGGCCATCAAAAACTGCGAAAAACGCCACAGACTTCCGAGTGTCGACTGCATGCTCTGCGATGTTCCCCTCCGATGCCGGAGCACTGTTGTTGCCACTGTCCTCAGTCGGCAGACTCTCTACCCACATTGCAGAAACCGGGCCGGATTCGGCTGCAACGTTATGGTCATGTGTCTCATTTTCAGTCTGTTTTGTGGGTTCACTCTCCGCCTTCCCTTGTCCTCCATGTCCCTGAGACTTTTGATAATCTTCGCTTAGCGACGACGACTGCGTCGGCTCGTACTCGATTCTTATATCGACAACATCCTCCATGTATTTCCTCCCCCCTTGCTCGGAAAATGCACTCATACGAAATATTATTCCATCGTCCATGATTGTGAACGCCTAATGGTAATTATCTAAGCAAGGGCACATGTAGTTGCTAAATGTAGCTTGGAAGCTAAATTTTTTGAACCGAGTTTGCCGCGATTGTATGGCCGAAGGCTTCCTTCCTTTTTGTTTATCTTCTCCGAAACGTCCCGCTGTACGTAATGACGTCCTGTTTTCACATCTATCAACTTTTCAACCACGCACGAAACGCCTGACTATTATGCTCCGTTCATGGGCACTCGAAGAAATGGGAAATAACAATTTTATCACATAACAGACCACAAAATAACTCTTGAATGTGACTCATTTGATGATATCATCCTTCATTTGTCATAAACAAATCCCAGCTGCTTTGCTTTCGCATTAGTATGGTAAGTTGACTCAGGAGAACTTAAAATAGATTCTTAAATAAATTAGGAGACCTTAACGTAACCGTAATTCACCCCGGTATGGTAGTACAACCATTGATGTATTAAAAGAACAGCCAAAGTAAGCAAACAATGGCCTCCTATATAACACTTCTCTGTTGTGACCACAGACTGTACAATAGTTGTGACAGCTATGGGTCTACCATCCACAACTGTAGGCCTATCCATATTTTCCGAAGCAATATTACAGCTTGTTTGCAGCTTTTAAATGGCCGTTAAATTAACTTAATCGTTACTGTAAATTAAACTGACTCGAGCTAATTTACTCAGACCCACTTCAATATTAATGCCAATGCTTGACAGAGTAGCGGTAAACAAGTGTGTAATTATTTAGCAACGCCTAATTGCATGGTGGTTATCTTTTTTGTTTTCTTAATTTAAAATGAATTGCAAGATCTCAGTTATGTAAAACAGGGTTAAAATTAAAATGTTCAAATGCTGTGGCAATTTTAATGATCAACATATACACTTGAAAGACACTTTGCAGTTTAATGAAAACTTGACTTCAGACTTGCTCTGACCTGCTCATACATGTCTTGGAATTGAACCTTTCACCAAAACACTTAGGTGTTTTGTTTTGTCTGAACACCTACAACTAAAGTGTGGGTGAAGCTGAGGCTATAGACATAGACCCAGTTGTAAACATAAACATTCCTAATGTGTCCCAGTTGATTTCCTGTTGCAGTGTATGTGAATGGCATCAGGAAGTAGTCATGGACCCAAGCTGCTTCCTAGCAATGCAATTGAAACGGTCTTTTTCAAGAAGGACATTTTTGACATGTCACAGCACGTAAAGCACAATTCATGTAAATCATGTAAATGATTAAATGAATGATAACTGAATTCCATTCAGCTGCTTTGTTTTCAGAGTCCTTGTGCATGCTGGCTCACTGTCACACTGCCATGGCTTACTGGGGCACTGTAAAAGAATGAAGCCATCGTTATTATGTTATTAGTTACACCTGTGGTTTTTCTGCAATGCCAAGTCAAAAATTCTGCTGTGAAAAAGGCCTATCCTGTTCCTCTGCAGCTGTCCTGGAGGTGTGTCAGCCTTGCTCTTACTCTATTTTCATGTATTGAATGTGGTTTATATAAAGATATTATTCATTTGCCTGTATCATGAAACCTTTTCTGTACACCCCATTGTCATGGTGCTTTTTATTGAAGGCTTCTAAGTCCAGCAATATCAAGAAGGCCTCGCGACCCCCAATGAAGCTTTGGCAACCCCCATTGGGGGTCCCGACCCCCAGGTGTGGGAACCAACCTCTTCCCTAGCCTATACGCTGACCTATATGGAATTAAAAATAGTTTTAAGTAAGAAGGATGGTGAAAGAAAATGCTTTCAAAAAATTAATTTCACCCAGGGAAACTGTCTTTTAGATTGAAGTGTTTACCAGTTGAGTGACTCTTACATTAGGAAGTTGTTCTGATAAAACATCTCATTTCATAAGGAAAGTGCGAGAAACTCATTACAGTCTGACCTAATGAATTATTATTTGCAAAGCCAAGAAGTGTTTTAGCCTTATGAATGTAAAGATTCACTCCAAATCCTTGTAATTAATGTGATTGTGTAATACAACGGATCCACTTAGCTACTTGTTGCGCTATAAATGAAATTAAAATATTGCATGCCTGGAATGCTGCGCAATGTAACTATTTTGGGGTTTATTACTGCACAGTGTGTTTGCATGAGCTCCTTATCAAGTAGTGCTACAGTAATACACAGTGTAGGCAGTGTCAATGCAATCAAATTGAATTAATTCTCCTCCTTTAGACCCCTTTTTCACAGAAATTCAACATAAATAGCTTAAAAAAAGAAATGTTCACAAAAGGCGCAATGCACATCTATGTTATCACAAGCACAATTCTACAAGGGATCTCTTATGTTGATGGTCTTATCGAGGTCACGTCCATATATCGTACGATAAGTCAGTAACGCAAAAATGATCGAAGTCATGTTCCTAATCCTTATATCTTATGCTAAGTCCATAATGTAAAACACTTTTGAGGTCATGTCCATATATCGTACGATAAGTCGATGAGCTTATAATCGTGACAGGCCTACTTACAAGATAAAATGCATGCATAGTATTTCTCACTGCAACCTATTAAAATGTAGAAACCTATATGTATGCATTGCTCTCAAGACCTACTCAGCCGTGAGCTTTGATGGTGGATTACTCTTCTTCTTTCTGGGGAAATCTTTACATCGCTGTCTTGTGTATGAGAGAGAGAGAAAGAATCCTATGTGGAATCCGTGAATCCCTGAGAAGATCCACTTTTTTAGGGTAATTTCCCACATTATACTTTCCATCAGTGTCTCCGTCCATTTTTCATCCCTAAATACCCAAAGCTCTGACCTTATCTTTAACCTTAAACCCCCCCCCCCCTTTTTCTCTCCTTCTACCCTAATTCCCTTCTTCTTTCACGTCTTTCTTTTCTTTCTTTCTTCCTTCGTTCTCTGTACTGTTTATGTCCATTAATAGTCTAGCCCTCTGACAGGAACCTGTCTGCACACAGGCCACTATTACAAATGAAGAGGCAAAGTGATTTCCATGTAAATGGTGTCAGAATGTCATTTTCAAACGAAGCCGGCGTTGAAAATGAATTCCTGAAGACGAGAGAGATTACCAAGAGGCAATGACACCTAGATTGCATTCCCCATGCAGCTCTTGTATAACGGTCCATCCACAAAAATAGCTTTGTTTGGCTCCCTGAATGTGTAGATGCTGAAGTGTCACTCAGCCCAACCAAAGAGGAGAAAGGCACTCAAGAATTAACATATAAATGTATGGTAATATAACCATTTTTTGATATGAACAAATCACAGTTAAACTCTGTGAGTGTGTGTGTGAGAGAGGGTGAGATCACTCTTATTGAAGGCATTTATTTCCTCATCAATGTACAGTTTAGTCAAAGTTTAATGATTAATTGTAAAACTTTTCAAATACTCATCCAGTGAATGAAAAATGTCTGCCCTGTATCATGTTTTACTATTGATTATAAATAGATTATATTTTGAACTTAGTTGACATCAGGGCTGGCCATTAGTCTATGTGACAGCCTGGCATTATTCAGCTAAAGAAACTAATATTAAGACCAAAACCAATAATGGAACAGGGCAAAGAGAGACTATAGGACCAAGGGTCAACTGATTGTAACCCACATCTCTTTGTTTTTTCTTCATCTAACAGACAGAATACACATCAGGAAACTGCCCTTTGGCAACACTCCCACACAGGTTGGTACAGACTCATCATCTCACTGCTATACTACTGTAGGATCCTTCAGTAACTTAGTTGTGAGAATAGAAATAGATATATAAGATCAGGTCTGAGGTCAGAGTTAATGTTTTTCTTCATATAAACAAGATTTGGCGGTTGTGGCTCAGGAGATACAGTGGTCGTCCACCAGTTGGAGGGTCAGTGGTTCAATCTCCAGCCCCCGCCAACGGTGTGTGTGAGTGTGTGTTAATGGTTATCCCTACTGACGAGCTGATGTGCACCTTGTATGGTAGCCATTGACTGTATGAATGTGTGTGAATGGTTGAATGCTGAATGTGTTGTAAAGTGCTTTGAGTGATCGCAAAGAAATATATTGGAAAAGCACTATATAAATCCAGTCCATTACCATTTATTCTTCAAAAAGGTTTTTTTGAAAAGAAAGGAGGTGTTTCATAATCAAGGTCATGGTATATTATAAGCACGCTAAAAGGCTATGCCAAGCCTGTATGCACAACTTGCTAACACTGTTTAAAAACCTCCAGGGAGTGATTTGCTAATGCACACATTTGTTTTCTCTGCATGCACGACTTTTGATTTGAGAGACTGCTCATGTATAGGGCCCAGCATTATGTCATTTTGTGTAATTTCCAGATGAATCCTTCTCTGTGTTTACGTATTTCTTCTCACGTGACCTCTTTCCAGCCAATCATGCTTGGTTTGTAGGCTTTGATGTTCATGAATGTGACTCGTGAGTACGGCTGTCATTTTGTCCCCGCCGCTTGACGCTCATTTGAAGAGAGTTTGCAGGAGAGATAGCTTTGAACGTACCAGTTAGCCCAGTTATTAATTTAACTATCTTAGCTTATGGCCTGAACTGATTAAGGTTCAATTTAGTGGACGAATGAGTGCAAAGAGGTATGTTTCAACACATAGTAAGTTGTTGAGAACACCCAAACTGAACTTCTGTAAAATGCTCTGCAATTACAGTTGTTGTAGGATAATTGAAATAGCAAGTATCTTATGTTGTGATTGTCCATAATAGCTTTAAATTAAAACATTTGATGGGAAAACACAGTCACCAAGTTACAAAATGTTTGTCTACATCCAGAGTTTGATGTAAATGTGCAGCTATCATGCATGGGGCCTACAGTAGTGTTGTGTTTTGTTCTGTAAAGAGTAATTGCATTAACCACACAAAGCTTATATTGCTGTCTCTGATAATGGTTCAGTGTCGAAACACTGACGAGACAGGATCGGAGAAGGTGAAAGGGAGGTCGATAGAAAGGGAGGTGATTGTTGTTTGCGTCACAACAAAACAATTAAAACGTACAATGTGTAATTTTCTACCTAGGGGGTCCCTCAATCAAAGCAATAACAAAAGACGGAGTTTGGTGGTGTCGTGTATTAGCATGGGATCATGGGAGTTGTTGTCTTTATTACAATTGCCGTCATTGCGGTCAGCTTCTCCCGGTGAGGATTCTTTTATTGTTCATCGTTCAGGAGGTTTTTACCGGCAGCCGAATTATCTGCAGTGGTTTCCTCCTCTAGAAAACAAACAGACCAGGTGATTAAAACCGGTAAAAACACTGAATAAAGCAGTTTCGCGTTTAAAATCCGTGTTTCTCCAAAGCAGTTCAGTGGCCATACTATGGAGGGGCTGCGAGGTAACTTCTCTGATAACTTTAGATCCAGACGATGACTAAAATCCTTCATCCCGTTAAAACTTATACATATATAATAAAAATGGCCAAGATCTAAAAAAAAGGGTAGGCTATCTTCCAACCACGAAGCAGACGCATGCACAAAGAGGATACGATGCCATCACAGGCGACTAAATGAAATGGATCTTGATTAAGATAATGGTTTGAAAATTGCTGGAAATATTTTGAATAATGTAAGAATACAACATAGTTGTAGTTGCGTTGTGTATCTTACCTCGGGTTCAAATCGCAAGTGACTTGGTCATTCTGACCGGCCGAGCAACATTCTTGCGAGAGAAGACCACGTTTCCTCTCGAGATCATTATCTTTCCAATGTCACACTCACAAGTCCGCTCCTGTGATAGATGACCGTGATATTGACTTGAGGTTAATTCAAAACCGTATCGCTGAGTTAGATGAAGGATCTGGATAAGAGTGCTGTTGATAAGAGTGCAGTTGAAAAGAATTTTTTTTTGCCCTGATACTCCTCTATTGCAGCATCAGACTCTTTCCCTATCTTTTTTTTTTCTACAGAAAAATGATAACTTCTTAAAAGCCAAACGGCTAAATGTTTACCTCAATGGGTTTATAAATGCTCTTAACATCCCTGATGTGTGTTTGTGTGTGTAGTATACTGTGCAGGTCTTAGTCTTGCATTAAGTCCCCTGATTTACTGTCAGTTAGGAATAAACATTCGACTCTGGAGATGCATATGACTGAACATATCGTTCAATAAATACAATAAGAATTGGGTAGACAGGCTTTTTTATTGCTTTTTATGAAATAAAATTGTGCTGTTTGGCTGACGCGAATTGTAACACAAAATTAAACCTAGACCGCCTGTGTATGGACCTGATTTGTGCAATCCACTGAGCCCATCACGCTGCTGTATGGTACATTTAATTGAATGAATAGCTGCTGAGCAACGTTGCGGATCAATTCTCCTTTTGTAACACACATCATTACACAGAAGAAGATGCATTCATCAGTCATTGTGGACATTGTTTCCAATACAATAAAATAAAAAAAATCAATTATTGTAAACAAATATTCATTGGAGGTGAGCGCGGGTGATCTGCTCATGAAAAATAGAGTGTTGTATAGTCGGGAGACTATTAGGGCTGCAACTAATGGTTATTTTCATCATCTATTTCAGAAAATAGAGAGGCGACGTCTTTAAATGTCTTGTTTTGTCAGTCCAAATTTTTTTTATCTTCACTTTAATGTGATATAAAACAGAGAAAAGCAGGAAATCTCCACATTTCAAATGCTGCAAACAGCATTTTCTGCACATTTTGCATGACTTTAACGGTTATCGATTATCAAAATACTTGTTACATATTTTTTCCGCCCATTGACTAACCGATTAGTCGACTAATCGTTGCAGCTTTAGAGACAGTCACATGGACTGAAAAATCCAGCGTTTTTTTTGGTGTAAATGTGTTTCTTTTTGCTATCTCCATGATGAATTGGGTGTTTTCCTGCCTTGTGGCCTTTGCATGCGAAGGTTCCAGCACCCCCACTGCTTATACCAGAATATCAACAAGCAGGTAGCAAAATGAAATGAGTGAAAACCATTTCAATTTCCTTCAGTGAAAAAAAACAGAGGCAGGCTGGTTTTTTGCTGCAGGTAAACGTAGACCCTGTGGGATGCTTTTCTGCAGATTGTGAAGCACGATTCAGGGATGTGTCCTTGTATTGTAACAACACACACTGTGAGTCTCTGTCCATTGCTGCAGGTTGCTGGAGTCATCAAAACTATACAGACCATATACAGTATATGTACAATGCACTGCAAATTGGGACAATCCATAGCTAATAACAGCTCCTTCTGCAGTACTAAGTGTTATAATAAATGCTGCAGTAAGAAATGTTGAAGTAGTGTTGCTGTATTTAAGACAGACACTATATAAATATTCAAATGCATTCAGAATGTACTTATAATTTACAGAACACTCAACACTTGATGAAAGCATTCAGAATAGTCCTCAACATGCCACATATTAATTATGTAGCCTTTGATTTCCCCAATGAATGAAAAAGGACAAAAAATTAAAATAAAGATTGTTTATTTTAACTGGGATAATAAAATCAAAATGGTAATTTTATTCTTCAAATCCATCATTTTATTATGTCCTTGAGTGTGTGAGGTGTCAGGCGTAATCTGTAAGAGTAAATTGTCTGAGTGCAGCCTTAGGACCCTGAGGATATTGGACTTAGGTTGCTGCAGAGGTAGCTTTGTGATTTGTATGCACCCCATCTGATAGCGTCTCCTGGATCACAGATGGATTATTTAGGCTTTTCCTTCGGCAAAGGCTCCTTTTGATTTTTTTCTCCTTTTTTTTCAGGTCCGCATTGTATCTCCTTTTTTCTTTCTTTCTCTGCTTTCATTGTTGGGTACTTGGAAGCCTCAAAAGCACACACTGGCAGAGATTCGGCTTTACCAGAGAAAATGGAACAATAATGCTGGAGGAATAATCTGGAGGGGTAAGTTGTAAAGTTGTACTCATTCATATTAGTGAGGCTTGGCTGGTGTCTTTAGTAATTTCACTATTGTGACTGCACATGTTTTTTGGCATAGCTGGCTTCAGAGGGAATTGAATCCTTTCCCTGCCCATTGATTCTTACGGGAGCAGATGCTGTCCACGTGCTGCGGTGCTGAAAGTTATTTCTGCCTAGCAGTAATTTGTGGTGAATGTTATTTGAATTCTCTGATTGCATGTTGACAAAAACGCAATAATAACCAATTATACTTTTCTATTCTTTAACAATTTCCCTTGCACTTTGCCTCAGTTAAAAGTCTATTTCACAAAATGATCATCACATTTGTTTTACTGTACTTTGTATTAAAGGGTTAACAAATAAAAAACATATTTCTGATTGTATGTAGTGGAATGAAATATGGTGACATGATCAATTACATATAGTAAGAATACCTCACAGCAAAATCAGGGTCTTCATCTTTTTCTCTCTCTATGTTTCTATATTTCTCTGGCTTCTGGTTCTCAAAATCCTTCAGTGGATTTGAAAACCCCAAATGGATTAAGCTCTACCTGCGTACAAGTAACTATTGCTAGAATTGCATTCAAGTAAATCCATGCTTGTATCTTAAAGGATCACCTAATCTGGTGGATTTAGTTTATTTGGGGGTACTATCAACTCAAAAAAACATTCCATTAACTGACTTTCCTGGTAAAATAAAGGGAAGGTATGAAGTTTGAACTGGCGAGGAGATATGATGAGCATTCTACAGCGCTGTATTGTGAAGCAGAGCGTTGACTGAAAAATCACTTGCCAATTCGAGGGGAGTCAGTGGACTCATGCCCTTTTATGGTAAATCCCTTAATCTGTAAATGCCTTCAAGTGGACCTGAGGTGTTTATCAAGAAGGGATGAAACAAGGGTTTGCTGCAGTCGGCACCTTGTTTCATGGTAATTTGGGTGGTCATCATAATGTCCTTCTTTCCTCTTAATGCTGTGCTCACATCAAATGCACAGCACATTTTCACCAAGCATTACTCGTGCGAGTTTGACAGCAGGATCATTATGCTGTGATTTAATTGTAATAAACAGATCAAACAGATGCCAAAATAGCTATATCATGATGCCGATTTGTAAAAAGCATGGATTCATGCTTTTGTCAGGTCGACAAGCAAACAACTTTTAAAATGTTAGTTTTCTAAATAGAGTTTGGATCGACCAAACAATGCTTACATGCTGCTCCATCAACACTCAAATAACTTCCTCTAAATACGGCAGTGAAGCTATTGTTTAATACACATAACCTAGATATCGGCATACTGTGTAACTTTAAAATGAAATAATCTCACCGGTATTTAAGATGTTCATTATTGATGTCAGGTGCCGACAGACGGCTACAACAAGTTCTTCCTTCATTTCTGATTTAACAACTTCAAGACGTCACTGTCTTCAGAAAAATCTCAAACGCTGATCGGCTTTCGCAGCACGGTGTCATGTTGATTCTTCTGTCGTCTGTTGCAAATGTGCATGTTTTCATTGACTTTGCAAGTAATTGAAAACTTTGCTTCGCGTTTGATGTTCACACCGTTACACCTACGTTCTTTGTGAAATGTTTTTGTTCCACACAAAACATACATTATATCTTTGTCCATATTTGCGAAAGCAGCCAACGGCATGTTTAGCCGTCAAAGGTCTTGATGTTGACATATCAGGGTCATTCATCCTCTGGGGCCAAAGGTCACTGTCCCTGGAATCATCGCTTACCCCTCAGGCTAGTTTTTCTCCTCCACAATGCCGACTCAGCCGACTATGACTTGTTACTAAGAGCCCTGACAGGGCCCCAGACATTGCCTCTCATACTTTTAATATCCTTTGTCTTGCTCTGATAGCTCCCGTAATGCATTATGGTGGCAGTGATGAAAGCCCGTTTTTGTCTACCCATCCATTTCCCCCAAAGACACAGCCATATGTCAGCGATAACTGCCAGGTGTTGATAAGAACTCTTCAGTCTTACACGAGGAGACAGTGAGCCTCGTACAATGTTAAAGTGCGTGAGGTATGACTTTACTTGATTGACAGTAATATATGCAGGTGCTTTGTGTGTTGTGTGCACATCGCACATCTGAATCTGCACAAGCCTCTTCTTCCACACACCTCCCTCTGTGGTCTTGATTTAGACTCCTTTCATTGTGCGGAAAAACAGTCAGTGAATCATACTTCCTGGTTTTGCCCCCTGCTTTCACTCGGCACTTCTGTGGTGTCATACTACAGAGCTGCAGATGAACCATCACATCTGAGTCTACAATGTGCATAGAGATGTATTTAAATAGATTTTGGCCTTATATAAAAATAACCAAGGCAATATTTCATTTACAATAGTCACGTTATATTCCTGCAAATGCTACAGGTGCAATGACACAAGTCTGCTTTTCCTTGCAATTTGTATCCAAAGTAAATATGTCTGCACATTTAAGTATCTCCCTTGCACCTTTTGACATAGACCTATCTTGTATAACATATTGCATTGCACGTATCTGCCTGTACGAGTACAGGGGATTGCGTTTAGGGGAGGGGGATGCTGAGAGCTGAGTCTGTTTACGCTCCAGTGCTCTCTCTACAGTGTGTGATCTGTCTGCTGTGGTATAGGGGAGGCTACTGATCTGTCTTATTGACAATATGTTAGATGGTAAGCAGTGATTATTCCCCAGTAGACAGAAGAAGGAAGGGGAAATCAGCAGTCCTGTCTCCTTTGATCTGCAGACCTTCCCCATACGGTCCGAGTAGATATTTTATTGTCATTTCTTTCAGTACGGGCAACTTTGTGTCTTGACTGTCAGTGCATGCACACTGAGTTGTTATGAAGACAGCATCTACAGTATACAGTGTGATGTACGCACAATGCTTGTTCTTTTTGTTGTCCATCCCTTTCCTTGTCTTTTCATATCAGGTTTACATGTCCTGGTGTGAAAGTAAAGTTTTTCCACTGCAGTTGTCAGCATATTACACAATACACTTATGTGCTTTTTCTGTTTCACTCATATCTTTTTCCTCCCACTAAATTACATCTTGAATTTATTGTTTTTTTTCTCTACACCCACTTTCTGCCTTTTGTTCTTTATGTATTCCCCATATTAGATAAAACTAAACAATGCAATGTTGTTATTATTACCACCCACATTTAATATTCAGCACTCAAAATGCAATCACACTTAGTGATATGTCCTTGTGTTGATGATATGACCGGTATTCATATTGAATATTATATTACTATGTAATTTTATTGTTTCCGGCTTTCATAGCTTTTGAAAGCTCAGCATCTTTATTATATTGCCAAATCTCAGTCGAGGTTATTTCACTAATCAAGTTTTTACTGCATACAAATATGCCATGCTGCATTGACTTATTAGATTCCTCAAATTATTCTAAACTTGTGCTGTAGTTCACACAAATAGTTACGAAATCATAATCAAAGTAGTTTTCGATTAACTTTCTGTCAATCAACTAATCGATTAGTCAATCGTTGCAGCTCATCCAAAATAAAGAACAGAGCTCAATATAAAGAATACTAATTCACTCACCCTGTGTCATTAAATGTCAGATTTACAAAAACATTGGATTCTAAATCTAAATAATCTAGTTAGTCTAATTACTCCTTCTTACATTTCATATACAGAAAAGGTAGTTGCTTTAATTTCTTGTAACTAACATATCCCTATTTAGTAGAAATAAATCTCAATCACAAGTGTTTGGCGTATTTACAATGTTGGCTGCTGGTGTGCATTTCTCCCAACAATTAAAGTGAAGTCAGTGGCCACAGGGTGCCAAGACGTCCCAGGAATCTGGCTGTCCATCAGACAGCTAGGATGAGTTGCAAAGCTGTTTATACCACAGATGGCTGATCAGTACAACTGACTTCCTATTCCTCGCGCCTGGCGCTGTCACCGTGTCTCATCCACCATTCCCCACTTGAGAGCAAAGCTGTGTTTTATGTTGTGTGTGTTTGTGTGTATTTGTTTTGGGGGGAGTTAGTTTGGGATGTGAGCAGGTAAATGTGAGAATGTTTGTATTGTGTCTGACTTGGATTATGTATGAGCACATGCAATTTTAATCGAGCACTTGAACACAAAGCGTTATATTCACAGTTTTTTGCACAAAGCACACAGCAAGCGTGTTTCAGGTGTACTGTAAAAGCTCTCTGGCGTGTTGGAATACGACGGGAGAAGCAACAGTGAAACCATAGTGATCTGCATTCCCTTGTTATGTGTGGATGGATCAGACTGGAGCAGACACACTCAGAGTTTGGCTGCATGCTGGGTGGGTTTCAGAGGAAGGTCCATCTGTCTTCCTCTTCTTTATAGTGGAATTTCACACAGGAACATGTCTGCATATAGTGCTCGCCAGCAGGGTAGATGGTGCACAAGGAGTTTGTGTGATTTCACTTTGTGAGAGGAATTCTGTAAAAAGAAAAGTGGTTTATCATAATGGGACTTTATTGGGCTAATGATAGTGTAATAAAAGTAGAATTTGTATTTTTTATTCACTGTAGAATGACAAAAAGATGAGTTACAAAGACAGGAAACCCTTACATACAGGGTTTAAAGGGATAATATGTAGCGAGAAGCTGACTGCAATGACTCCTAAACTCCAAGGATCCCACGCTACATCTCAATGCCACCAATCCATGTCTTTGGTTATGGCTTTCATCGACAGAAAATTACCTGTGCGTTTAAGGGGTCTTAATTTATATACTTTCTAGTCAAATTCTTAAAAGCATGAAGCCAGAATAAAATGAAAGAATGTTAGCTGACTATTGTTGGAGCACAGTGTATACTGATCCTTTTATTCCTCCAGCATGTCCCAAGTTTAGCTGACATTATTTTATGATGTCCCAATACATTATAAAGTTTCTCCTGTCTCTTGGTTGCAAGTTTATTAAGGTCTCCTTGAATTTGGCCGGGCCATCGGGGACCATGCTGGCTGTACACTCACCCGTCATAGTTCTTCTCATCAGCCTGCTGTCTGTCAACCAGCTGCTGCTGGGCCACGCCGTGGACATCTCCTCAGGTGAGAATCTCTTCCCTGACCAGACACACATGACATAGCAACATCAAGAGTACTCATTCTTTCACTTTTCTGTCCTTCTTGATATGTTGTATTGATGTATTGTTCTTTTACGACAAGATGTTTAGATGACTTTGAGCCTTAATTGAAACCTGTGGTGCAAAACTTACTTTATAAAATAATTGCATCAATTCAAAAAAGCCTAGTTTGGTGTCCACTTACAAGAGCAGTTTACACACTGCAGACTACTCAACATGTTGTCAGGGTTTAGGGAACCATGGAATCACTTTCAGACAATATGTATAAACAGTTTTTCAGTGGAAAAAGATATTAGTCTCCCTTAGTGATATTACAGCAGCCATTCTGAACAAATCAAATCAAATCAAATTTATTTATATAGCCCAATATCACAAATTATACATTTGTCTCAGTGTGCTTCACAGACTGTACAGGTTACGACACCCTCTGTCCTTAGACCCTCGCATCGCACAAGGAAAGACTTCCTAAAAGAAACCCCACAATTAAAGGGGGAAAAATGGAAGAAACCTCAGGGAGAGCAACTGAGGAGGGATCCCTCTCCCA
Organism: Cottoperca gobio; assembly: GCF_900634415.1. NCBI lineage: Eukaryota > Metazoa > Chordata > Actinopteri > Perciformes > Bovichtidae > Cottoperca > Cottoperca gobio. The sequence continues at coordinate 11,812,649 of NC_041368.1, forward strand.
GGATGGACAGACGTGCAATAGATGTCGTGTGCACAGGATAAACAACATAGTACAAATACAACATTTGACAGAAATGATGTTGTGTTGAAAAATAGAAAGTATGGATGAATCCAGGAAAATGTCAAAAAGGCTTCCCGGTGTCCAGCAGGACCAGGGCAGCAGGCACAGCCATGATTCCTGATCCTGACCTAAACTTTATCAGTGGCAACCTGCCACATGAGACACAGAAACTCCGGGGATGATGCCCCGGATGATGAGTTAGTAACATACATTTACATAAATGCATACAGATAGAGAGGGAGAAGAAGAGAGAGGGAGGGGAGGAGAGAGGAAGAGAAGGAAGAGAGCAGGCTGGTGTCCCCCGGCAGTCTAAGCCTATAGCAGCATAACTAGGGGCTGATCCAAGGCAAACCTGAGCCAGTCCTAACTATAAGCTTTATCAAAAAGGAAAGTATTTAGCCTACTCTTAAATGTGGAGAGTGTGTCTGCCTCCCGAACACAAACTGGAAGCTGGTTCCACTGGAGAGGAGCTTGATAGCTGAAGGCTCTGGCTCCCATTGTACTCTTAGAGACTCTAGGAACTACAAGTACCCTGCAGTCTGGGAGCGCAATGCTCTAGTTGGTTTATAGGGTACTATGAGATCTTTAAGATATGCTGGAGCCTGACCATTAATTGCTTTGTAAGTCAGGAGAAGGATTTTGAATTCTATTCTGTATTTTACCAGGAGCCAGTGCAGAGCAGCTAATACAGGAGTAATATGATCCCGTTTCCTTGTTCTTGTCAATACACGTGCCGCTGCATTTTGGATCAACTGAAGAGTCTTAAGCGACTTTTTGTGACAACCTGATAACAATGAGTTGCAGTATTCCAGCCTTGAAGTAACAAATGCATGGACTAGTTTTTCTGCATCATTTTGAGACAGGATGTGTCTTATTTGTGCAATGTTACGTAGATGAAAGAAGGCAGTCCTTGAGATTTGTTTCATGTGGGAGTTAAAAGACAGATTCTGATCAAAGATGACGCCAAGATTCCTTACGGTGGTGCTGGAGGCCAAATTAATGCCATCCAGAGCTTCTATGTCATTAGAAAATGCGTTTCGGAGGCGTTTAGGGCCAAGTATAATAACTTCAGTTTTGTCTGTGTTTAACATCAAGAAGTTTCTAGACATCCATGAACACATGATTAAAAGACATAGTCCAGAGACTTTGCAAGGTGCCACTCATGTGCCAGCTTTGGGTCTGTGTGGATGAGAGAGGAATGAAGAAAGAAATATATATTTACTATACTATTTTACAAGGAGCAGAATTTCAGCACCTCTTAAGTGCAGTTATACTGTCCTCTTGTGGCTGAAAGCTTTAAGAGACACAACCCAGGATATGTATTTATTCATTTTTGTGTGAAGTAAAACAGGGAACTCCCAACATGTTTTTTTGCCTTTAGTCGCCCTGTATCTTCATTTATTCGAGTTAAATTAATTTCAGTGTTACAGTAATGTGTATGATAATAAGACACACGGGGTAAATAAAGGTCATGCGATCCTCAAGGGTGATGCTTTTGAGAGGATTAATGTCTAACTGAATACGACGATTAACAACATACAGTCAAATCAAATCAAATCAAATCAAATCAAATTTATTTGTATAGCCCAATATCACAAATTACACATTTGTCTCAGTGTGCTTTACAGACTGTACAGGTTACGACACCCTCTGTCCTTAGACCCTCGCATCGCACAAGGAAAAACTTCCTAAAAGAAACCCCATAATTAAAGGGGGAAAAATGGAAGAAACCTCAGGGAGAGCAACTGAGGAGGGATCCCTCTCCCAGGACGGACAGACGTGCAATAGATGTCGTGTGCACAGGATAAACAACATAGTACAAATGCAACATCTGACAGAAATGATGTTGTGTCATGTTATGCTTTAAGTTACATTACTTCCATATAGACAGGCTCACAGTCATAACTTTGTTAAAGTGCTTATGTTTTGTGCCTTCCACTGGACGTACTGATAATCAGTACAGTTGTTATTTCATAGTCCTATATGGATTTTAAAAGCCTGAACCCCATCATGACAATCACACAACAGTTAGATACTTGCCTTTGTTGCTGCTTGTTGGCTTTAAATCCAACACGGGGATGAAGTGGTGGCACCCTCTAGTGGTAGATTTCTACATGACTATAAGCCACAGCCAAGTACCCAGCCAGTGTATAAAATAAAAGGTTTATTGGTCGCTCAGCTAAATTTCCATTACCTGTCTGTGGTTTCAAAAGACACAGAAGGGATCATAGTCTTCTTGCAACTAAGACATTAATGTGTCACATACGTAATTCATGCGCCTATTGGCAAGGGAAATATCTCTTTAACTTCTTTCTTTAACCACTCTCTCGATACTGAACACATTAGCTAGAAAGGAAAGGATAAATTACAGGAACATCCTGGGAAACTGTCTTCATGTGTCCCAGAGGTTTTAAAGGCTAGTAAAAGACAAATTGCACTTGAACCTAATAGTAGTATAGTTAGGTTAGCACACAAGCAGGCCTGTTGTAGACTACAATTCCCCTTTTCTTCAGCATGGCTGCCCCAAAACACTTATCTATCAGTGAGATCTTATCTTAGTTTGATGCTTTCATGCTTGAGCTTAGGCCACCTACGAAAAAAGACGTCCGCGCTGCACATGGTTAAGCAATTTTGTACATTTTTATTTTCGTCCCTTTGCACACAGATGCAGATAAATACAGAGGGAAGCGGGAGGTCATCACCCAAACACCTGCATTCGAACCAGACAACAGCCTCGGATACAAAGGTACGAACGATAATCATACTTTCCTTTTAACAAACCAATGGAGAGCGAGGATGTGTTGATGGAGTTTAGATTTCACTGCCTGGCTCTTTACACACCATACCTCTATCATTCTCCACTCTCTGGTCATACACCATGTTGTTACTGCAGCCTATACTTGTGTTAATCCAGCAGAAGGTGTTATCAATCAAAACGTGTTCTAAGTACATGTTGTTTAGTCTTATTGTCATAAATCAAAATGACAGATGTTGTTTTATCCTATTGTTTATCTACATCTAAGCGGTCTACTCTTGTCTCTGTCTTATCTTGTGCTACAGTTTGAAGGAAATGTGTAGAATAAGCCTCGACAAAGCCAGCAGTCAGTACAGTGGTGCTCCAGGTTGTGCTGATTCTGTATTTTGTCCTTTGAAAGATATAATGTTGATCCCCAATTCCCAGGAAGAGGACTATGCTTCCTTTTGCTGACAAAGACTCTAATACCACTTAATGCCAGTTCAGCAGCTGCAGACCTCAAGTGCTGTGTCCAAAGCCAACGCAGTTCAATCCCCTCTCCCTCTACTTTGACACTTTTATGGTGAGGACTCTGACTCTGTGGATGAACTGAGATAGAACAAAGCTAAAAACATTTAGGAGTTCTCTCCCTGACTGTAGTCTCTATGATTTCAGAAGATGACAAAACAAGCGTTATTACAGTCTACGCCCACAGACCCAAAAAAAGAAGATGTTTTGGCCTTTTATCTTTAGCATAAAACAATGTTTTTTTCTTTCTTTTGTGGAATCTAAATTGGAGCTCTTAGCGGCTTTCCATCTGATGTGGAGCTAATGGTTTAAATAGGGATTTTTTTATCTGGCCGTTTTCTCTTTCAAGATAAGAAGCCCTATTTTTTTTTTATACCTTTTAAATCTTTGTAGCCCAGCACGAAGAAAAGAAAAGATGACAGTGAGATTGTGAGAAGTTGAAAGGATGTCCAAGTCTTAACGACTGATAAGACCACACCGGCAGCTGCCAGTTTGCCAATTTGCAGGGAGATGGAGAAGAGCAGAGGCATCGCTATTGCGTCAGGCTCGCTCCTATTTTGCTTCAACACTTTCGTATGACTCTGAGCAACTGTAGTGCTGTGCAGCGAGAAGTGCTGACAAATATGCAAAGATACAAACGAGTGCAGGGAAATGAAAGAGCCGAAGAGCTGTCACAGGTAATCGGAAAAAAGGGGAGAGTGGTGGATCAGCATGGAAAATAAAAGCTAGAACGGCGAAAATAATGTTGTGAAAGCCGCATCTAATAGCAGAATATCTGTACCTATACCCGCACAGCTTATGCCATTGGAATCTGTCACTCTATGTAAGGTATGAGCAGAAAACCTGGGTGTATTTCTCATGGACAAAAACAGTCAACAGCGACTAATACAGGACTAGCTGAGGCCAGGTTTGTTGGTCTGTGGAGGTTCCAAATTATTTATTCCTTCATAAATATTTTTTAGGGATTTGGCTTTGTGCTTTTTGGAAATATTCCCCCCCCCCCCCCCCCTGGCAACTGGAGAGCTACTTTGAAGTGAAATGAATAAATAAAAATAGGTCTCAGTACACTTGGCACCGTCTCCTTGCAATCCTTGCCATTGCATGTGCTGTGTTGCCATGAAGACGTGCATGTCTTTGTGTCTATTTTCCACCATCTGTTTCTGGAAATGTTGGTGTTGGAGATGCTTTGGATCGTGACCAATTGTGAAACGCTCGATGGAACTCACAAACGCTGCATTTAGCTGTGTGCACCGCACCTGTTGTTATGTTGAGGAAACACAAAGCCAGAGCCCCATTGTTGAACCTCTATCCTCTTGTTATTAGTGCTTTAGCCTTACCGTGAGGACAAACAGTTTATACATATCTATGTTATAAACTAATTTAGAGCTCAGCATTAAAGCCAAAAAGCTAAAGATATATATCAAGAGAGGGCATGTTTTCTGGTAATTCAATAAATAAATGCTCTATATGAAATAACCACATGGTGAAGCCTATAATATATAATCCTGTGTGAATTAAATACTTGACACATTAAAAGTATTTTGTCATTTAATTGTGAACTTTAGTGCAATATTAACATGACAGTTTCACGTGAAGTTATAGGGGGAGGTACTCTGGGGGATTATATTTCCAGCTATACACCGACTATGTTAACATGTCGATTAAGTCCAGTTTGTTAATTGCATTGACATTTGTGGCAAATCTTCAAAACAATCTTCAAATGATATGTCACATCAGGTTTTCTGGGAGATTTGAGTTAGCATGTGCTTGTTATTGTCAATTTAGACGACACAATTGTGTATCAGGATATCTTTATACATGATTTCCATTGAAATGTGATAAATAATCATATTGAATTTTCGCCCACGCATGTAGTAATTATCCAGTCATTACATGACCAGGACCGTATTGTTCTCTACAGTAGTATTGTGCTATAGCATTCATTCAATCTCAGCCCACTGAGCTGCCAGAGTCTTTTACGGGGATAATATTTACTTGGAGGAAATACAAAAATGTGAACAAAGACCCCTGTGGATTGTTTGTATAAGGGGGGACGGGGACGGGGACGACACACACACAATAGCAATGTGTTGCAAAGATGAATTAATAGAGGAAATTAGGAAATATAGCACAACTGTATATAGTTGTGTTGCTACAAACATGTTGAATAGGGTATGGGAATAATAACTTGCACAAAGGCAAAGAAAAGAGAGTGGAAGGTGTTATATAAAAGCAGAAATGTGCTCATGGTTGGATTGTAATTTCCCACATTATACTGTTGTTTACCAAACGTGATGGCTCAGCCCCCAGCGATCCACAATGGCCAATTAAAGGATTTGAGGCAAGAGGTCAGAAAGGGCCGAGTGAGTCAACTTTATTCCTCCTCTAAATGTGACTTAGAAGACCAGAAGCTTTACTACCTTTTCTGCAGCGTTGTAGTGAAACAGGGAGATGAAGTTTGTCTAAATGTACAATTACCGCCTCTTTTCCTCTGTTACTAATTTTGGTTGGACATGTTAATTAAGGAATTTTGAAGTGTGCACTTTTTTTTTAATGGTATTTTTTGCATATACTTAACTTGGCATATTTCTGTATTATCACACAGCCTGCCTGCTTGTTCCACTGGGGCTTCAGTGTGGAGCAGAAGTAAACAGTAACTAAGTACATTTACTCATGTACTGTACTTAAGTTCAATTTTGAGGTACTCTACTTGAGTTTTTCCTGCTGCTCGATACTTCTACTTCACGACAATTCAGAGGCAAATATTGTACTTTTTAATTCTACTGCATTTATTCAATAGCTGAAGTGACTTTGAAGATTTAGTTTAATAATACAAAAAATATAGTCAAGAAATATTGTATCATGTGTTATTAGTGGTTGAGATAAACTTTATTGATCCTTTGGTGAAATTTACTAGCTACCCGGCAGTACATATATATATATATATATATATATATATATATATATATATATATATATATATATATATATATATATAGTCAACAAATATGCTCCTCCTCCCTTGTGCAGAATGAGTACTTTCACATTTTGTACTTTAGAGTACATTTTGAATGCAAGACTTTTACTTAAAGTCAAACATTTCTACACTGTGGTATTACTGATTTTACATAAATAGACAATCTGAGCACTTCTTCCACCTCTGGTGTGGAGTGGGCAGAATTAGGACGCAAACAGACTTAACCTTGAATATCAATATTTCAAAAACAAAAAGCGAACCCCAGACTGTGCTGCAGCCCTGCAGCCAGCAGAGGGAGTGCTGACCTCCCGTAGACAGCAACATACATCTTTAAGGTTCACTAGGTCAGCGATACACTGTCTCTATTAACTATAAGGATCAATATTTATTCATCTAAAAGTATTTTTACTCAAGTATAATTTAGTTTAGGCTATGTGATTATTACCTCAGCATACGTTAAGCATCACATTTCTAATGCACTTAGAATGTCATTTAATTTCCCAGTGGTGTGTTGAGAAGTCAGGGGATGAAAACCACATTGATTTTTGTCATGGAAAGAAGAAGCACAATGCTGATGGAAGAAGGCACATTTCACTGGCTCATTATAAATACACTGTTTCCCTCATATGATCTGCCTGAGCTGGTCCCTGAGGGTTTAATGAGGACATAGAGAAAGTGCACGTCCTTCTGCCTTGATAGTAGGGATAGAAATAATATAAATCATTCATCAAGGTCAAATCATGTTCACTTTCCACAGCAGACACACTTTTAAATATTAAGTACACTTCTGGTTGGGGAATTCTGGCGTGCATAAAAGGCTATTGGATAATGATGGACACTTAAAACAACGCGTTTTAATTGGTGCAGCCAATTGGATTCACGGGTTGTCTTTTAATAAACTCGAAACGGCTTGAATTAAGGGACTTGGTGTTCTCCTATTGGATATTAAAAACTCTCACATCCACATTTCCATAGTTTTCAGTCATTTAAAAATGTTTCAAACATGTATGAGGCAGCCTGGATCTTCTTCTTTTTTTTGTGTGTGTGTGTAAGAGACGTGCTTGATGTAGTGGAGCCTCGTGTTGTGAATGTATCCTTATGCGGTTAAACGGTGCCTGACTCGCAGGAATCTCCTCTGCACAACAGAAAAAGCCTCTGACTGGTTAGGAAAAACCAAACCAGCTCTGAGCGCAGAGACGCGCGGCGCCTCATCCAACCAGCGCCAGTCCCACCAAACCAGGGGGTAAAACTACACGTTTAAACCATTAAAGTGACTGCAACTGGAGGACGCGTCGGCTCTGTTGGATTCTTGCTTTCAATTCACCTCCCGGAACTCTTCTCCCGAAGTGGAACTAATAGAGTATCTGATCACAGATGAATTCCGCGAAGTTATCAGCATTTGGAAGTGGGGGAAATCCAAGTGGCGTTGAGTGGATTACTTCTCGAGTAACCCGCAACGATGCCTCCGACTGATCTCAACTTTGAATCGAATAGAAATCCCCTCTGCGAGGAGCAGTTCTGAACAGTATTATCTGTGTTACTGCGGAGTTCAGGAACTCTCCTCCACCCGGATCCCCATCACCGGCTCTGCAGTGGAAGTTGTGCTTTAGATGAAATAGGCAACACAAGCGCATTCCAACTGGATTTACACCGTTTCCAGCTGCTCTTGAATGATGCCTGCGTGTCTGACGGGGATTTACTGTCTACTGGCATTTCTACAGATGTGTTCAGGTATGAGTTTCTTGTATTTCCAAGAAAGCTTTCCCTTATGTTTTCATAATGGAAAGTTTTTTTTTTTTTTTTAAATAGCTGTTAATGTGCTACGTGCGTATACATGGAAAGAGAATAGCGATGGTGGAACAGAGAGAGGAGTGAGAGTGGGTGATGGATTTGCTAAGTTTTGACCCGTCATGGCACCCTGCTGGTATCTGTGTCACCTTTTTCTTCTGTGTAGCCAGCAGTATCTGTATGTGGCCCCCTGACCCATGATGCGTGCTTGCTCAAAGTCACCCATTTATCTACATGCTCTGCTGCAGTCCACTGGAACACAGCCTTTTACAAGCAGCTCTTATCACACCGGTGGAAAATGAATTGCCACAATAAGTGTCCAAAGAGCAAAAAAAAAAAAAAGAGATAGAGTCAGGTTCATGTGAGAGCATGTTGTTTTATGTATGATTAAATCACTGGCATGCCCAAATGCATACAAGGAGTCACAGTAGGACATAGTAGGTTATCATCCTCAGTCCTCAGTGACATTTCTCATTGCATGAGCTGCAGGTTAATGAGGAACTGCACTTGGACCATGCCTTTGTACCAGTCGGACCAGTTAGGATGTGTTACTTCCAATGGATGGCAAATGAAGTGTTCTATGCACTGGCAATGTCACTCATGGTAGATTCACTACTAAATTAATCTGGAAGAACATTTAAATACATTTTACTTTTGACTTTTTGTTGAGAGAGACATTTATAGTCCCATGCTCACTGGTATTTTAGTTTACGTGATATTTTTCATCTAGTAACTTCATTTTTGAGTGTGCATACTCAAGCCCAGCATGACATGTACAGTATGTTGCAGCATGCATTGTTAATATGGCTGCAATCTATAACCAATATATTTCATTGTCGATTGATCCGTCTATTATTTTCTATAAGTAATATATTAGTTACTAAGTTAGTTAGTTCAATAAAGTGCCAGAAAAGAGTGAAACATTTCGATCAGTGTTTCCCGAAGCCGAGGTTACTTTTCTCAAAGGTCTTACTTTATCCATAACTCAACGATATTCATAGAGGAGTGAATTAATACAAAAAAAATTCACATTTAGGAAGCTAGATACATTTTTTTTCTTAAAAAAATGACTCAAACCGATTAGTCGATTATTCAAATAGTTTGCGATTAATTAAATAGTTGATAATTAATTAATTAATCTTTGCAGCTCTAATTGTTAACCATAATCTGGGACAGAGAAAAAAAAGCTTTGGATTACACATGTTATGTTTGTGCTGTGTTTCTGTTGGAGGGTCAGGGTTCACGCTGGGAAAATGAACCCAAGCAAAACATTGATGTAGCACTGATACTGCAGGTGGAGGTTGTCGTGCACATCAGCAAAGAAAAGTTTTTGTTGGAGTGCTGACAACATTCTTATGTTCCACTCGACTTTACTGTCTCACACATTCTTCTTTAGCCTTGATTTCACCTCATATGTGGCCCGGTCAAGCAGCAGACCTCGCAGGGGTATCCATTGAAGGAGCATTAGTAGACACCACCTCCTCCACCCATGACACACTAATATTATACAAAATATAGTATAGGGCTGCCCCCTCTCAGTCGATTAGTTGAGTAATTGGTCGTTTTGGTGTTAGTTGACTAAGATTTCTTAAGACGATTCGTCATTTTTGGAGGCTTTCTTCAAGCTGAATGACTATTTTACAAGAAACTTATGAGTGCATCTCTGGCAAACACTTAAGTGTTGCTTTTGCATGATTCTTTGTGGAGAAACTCATCGATTAGTTGACAAACTAGTGTTAGTTGAATTCCTTTAGTTGAGGACAGCCCTAATACAGCAGCAGTACAGTGACATAGACTTATAATAGTCGGTAGCTTCATTCCAGATATTAGATAACAAAATATTTTACCTACGCACCTGCTGTTGGGAATCATGGCTCCCCAAAAATACATTAGGCTGAATACAAGGGTCAACAGCATGCCAAATAGAGAATAAATTAAAAAATATATATATTTTCCTTTACATATTTGAAGCTACTGAGAGGATTTTAGGCTAGAGTAAAGCTTCAGCCCTAATTAGTTGTAGTAAATTAGTCATTTCTGTTGAAACATTCACCAATAATCTGACAAAATATCAATGCATCTCTTCTTGGAACCACAGGCGATGGAAAATAAGCAAGTAAAATAATAAATAAATCAAAAATGTTTTTAGAAATTCGAAAAGTCCCTCAAATTCCCGACTGGCGCCGGTCTTGTTCACTCTGTAACACAAAGACAGCTGTCAGTAACATTAGCAGTGGCCACAGACTGAAAAAAGAACAATATATTTTCAGCACTAGAACTTTCATAAGTGTCTGTCACTGAGTGATGGCTTTATTTGGCTCTGGTCTTCCTTTTCTTTGAAAGCGTAGAGGCAGATTTTCCAAGGTTTTTGCTCTCGTGTGGGTTAAACCTTAATGGGTGTGACGCATTCTTTGAAATGAACAAATTATGAGTGTTATTTATGTAACATTTTCCAAACCAAAGATAATGCACCAAATGTTTCTGTTTCTAGCTTCTGTGACCATAGCAGAAGCTGCACAGTGTCATGTGGATATAATACAGCCTATTTAGCAACTGTTTTCTTACATTTCCGTAGCGGTGACTCAAACGAAGGAAACATACTAAGGCTGGCCTATCCACATCAAGACCACAAGAAAGTGTATGACACAAATTTTCCAGTTAGTTGTCTCTAAATTTCCAAACTGACAAACTTGGTGACCACGTAATCCTGAGAGTTTCAAGAGCACTTCAAGGCGATGTGTGCTGTTCTATGCGTTTTTAGAGGAGTTCTCTAATCCTTCAACAACGAATAGTTAAATGTACACCTGACATGAAACTAACCCCTTAGTATTTATTTAATTCAATGGCCATGTTTGCCTGTGAGTGTGTTTACCACATCCCTATCTCGCCATCGATTACAGGGATTTTTCGACATTATATCTGGGATAGCTGCCAGGTTTACATGCCTGCCCTTGAAAATGATTGCTGCTTAACAAATTGCAATCATTATGATGACAACATGTTTTTTTCCACCCTACTTTTGTTTAATGTATACCAACTCATCCCCTTGTACAGTATCTTAACTGTAGCATAAAAAACGTACAAAGGTCCATCATTAAAACATTGCGCTGTGCTGTTAAGTGACTTCACCGTACTACTGGAACTCCCCTTTGTTAAGAGTTTATTCTCTGCATAATAAATCTGCCGACGGTAATTGGACGATACATAATAATCTAAATGATGGCCATTAAAAGCACATGCTCGTGTCGAGACGGCTTTTGTCCCTTTCATCCCGCAGATCTTAATTATGCATCCCCAGAGTGACTGGCCTCGACGTTCTACCTGCTGTGTTTTTATGGTCTGTAAACCGTGTCTAAAAAGGAACCGTGGGACAATAAAAGAACGGCTCGTCCGTATTCTTATGACTCTTGTGCTTCCAAACTGGATTGGAACGCTCAGTTAACCCTCTCAGTTCTGCCGGGACTGATGGGAATAATATCGTCATAATAACCATACTAGCTAAGCTAATAACTAGGCTAATGACTTTAGCAATAAGTGACGAAGGCCCTCTGAGGCTTATTTTATCTTTATAGACCCCCTCGTCCATGTGTTATCAGTGGAGTAGCACGTACAAGAGGGGCTCAGAGACCAGCAGCCTAATTCCATCACTGGCGTGTGCAGCAGCCCCAGTTGGGAACAGTTTGATTGAGACATCTGGCTGGCCTGCTGGAGTTAGTTGCACACAGGTCAGAGTTCACGTGTACCTACTCATGCTGCGTTGGCGACTGACACTCACGGCTGCGAGAGGTTGCCTGTTGTGACCCAAAATACCGCACGCCGCTTGATACAGAACTCTGGACTTTAAGTAATAACGGCTTAATTGGGGGAAACTGACCCACTGTGTCTTCCCCTAAGCTAACAAGACTCCCTGTAGTCTTTGTGGTGGTGACAGTGATGAGGCGAGTCCCACTACTAATGAGGACTTCTTTGCTATGGATGATGGGACTGATGGGACATCTTTGCGCGCCGGCGAGAATTCCTTTGTTTGTTGGATGGAATTGTTAACTTGCTTCTTTTCTTCCTTAGAAGTAATGCAACTAATAAGCTTCACTAGAGACCAGTTTGGTTGGAAAGGATCTTCTTTAATGTTGGTTATTTGTTGGAACACGTCATTGTGAATGATTCCGGGCGTGGTCCTTCGCTGCGTCACTCACACTGACTGAGAATCTGCAGAAACCCTTCTGTTTTTTAAGAAAGGTGCACTGGTTTGCTTGCTAATTTAGCACGTGCTCTTTTATTCTTCACTGCTGGCAGCGACTCGCCAGCACATCGGGCTTTTTCACTTCTGAATGGCTTTAAGGCTTTTAAGCAATTTATATTTTTCTCACCCATCCCTTGGGATCCATCAATCCTGGTTTTATGTTTATGTCTGGACTTTGTAAGCCATTTTTTGTGTTTATATTTGGAAAGGGTTGAGTCCGATAAACACCTTAAGCCTTAAATGATGTGTTCATTGTTACACAGAGTATTCACAGAGTCAGTGAAGAAGAGGTCATGCCAAAGGAATGTTGTTTGACACAGGTATTTTTGAGGTCATTATTAACTCATGTGAACTTTGTCCCCCAGGAACTGCAGAGAAACTGAGACTGTATCCCTCTTTCCTCTCAAACAGCTGCACACGTTGCTGCAAATGTTTGCTCCTGAGTGAATGTGCATACATGCATATATAATGGTGTTAGCGTAAGCTCGATTTTAAATGTGTGTTTTCGGATTGTGTGCTGAAGGCTGTGTTTCATGATTGCTTGCCTTGTTTACTCACTGGTTTCCTGTGGTGTTGTGAGGCCGAGCGTGGTTGCCAACCCTAAGGAACAGTAGCTACTGAGAGCTTTAACAAGCGCCCGCGAGCCTGGAGTTCACAGGTCATCACACCTCCTCACAGACACGTTCATAAACGTACACACACACAACTGCTCATTTTGAAGAGGATCGATAACGATCTGCCCGCCATGGAAAGGTAGCAGGTTCCTTGCCTGAAGGATCCTCCCACACCCGTACTACTTCCTTGAACCTTTTCTTTGTAACAATCACAGCATAGTTCATTTGGTCAGCAAGATAGTTCAAGTTCTTATTAAAGCACAATAATGTCTTCATTAGGTGCAACTAGAGCTGCAACCCACAGAAACAGAAAACAGCCTTATATGGAGATTTCCTTCTTTTCACTGTTTTATATCATATTAAATTGAATATCTTTGTATTTTGGGCTGACAAGACACAATTCTTCACAATTTGTTTGACCAAACAATAAAGTTATTAATCTAGAAGATGATTGTCAGATTAATCGTTATTGTATATTGTATATTTTGAATATCTTGAGCTTGTCACCCAGAGGTGACAATACACTTCTATAAAGTTCTATAAACTTAGAATCTCCCCTGGGTTTGTGGTTTATTTCCGGGCTGTTTGTTCTCCTTCGACCTTAGTTTCCTGTTCCGAGGTCAGGGTCCAGCTTTGGCTGTGAGACACTTTGGATAATTATTTATGTAAATAAATCTGCTCTCTTACACAGAGCACTCTCTGAAACAAATTGTTGTACGTTTGTGTCCCTACAACTTGTCCATCCGTGCCACCAATGATTGATGTGCTGCAGTGGTCGTCATGGATCTGGGGTTTGAGAGTAATTGGGAGAGTTAATATTTTGAAAGGGCAGCTTTAAAGGTCATAGTAATAGCATGACCTCTGAGATGCTTCTCAAGGTTACATCTGTGTGAGTCATCTCCTCTCCAGTCAGGCGCATAATAATCAATGGAATTGATACTCTCCCAGTCACTTGGCTTATAGAATCGATAAACCGGGGTCTACTGATGCGTCCAGTTCAATTGCCCGTTAAAATAATGAATCAAGAATCCTTCTTTGACACATTGAACTTATTTAAATTCAGTTTAAAATGTATTCGGACAGCCTTGATCAGAGCAACATCTAAACCAGCACCAGTCCTTCACTTGGTTCGTCAAATCCCAATAAGCCTTCAGTGATGATGAAAAGAGCGGGTTGAATCAGCAAGCCAGTATGAGCATGAAGCCCTCAGGAATGACCTTGTTATTACAGGGTTAATGTTACCTTCATTAACCAGAGGTGGACTCTGGAATGTCTCCCAAAGCATCTCCACCATTTTGACATACAGTCTCATTAGTTAGTGAGAGAGCCAGTGGGAGATTAGTAGGTCGACAGACATGGGTTTTTCAATGGCCGATTTAGAGAGCAGGGCAGCTGACGGACGATTTAAAATGTCGATATATATATATATATATATATTTTTTTTTTCTTTCTTCCACCTGATAAAATACAGCAATTTATTAATAATGACAAAATTGCTGAACTTAAATTCATATTCATTTAACACTGTTTGCGTTGTTTCTGCTTGCTTAAGTAGATATGCACTCTGTCTACAGTGCACTAAAAAGAAAAGTCCACAGGTAATCAAGAAACTCCACTTTGTTTGTTCATCTGTTTGATTTATTCTTAGTATTTAAAGCTAATTTCTTTCATTCAGCATGATTAACTGAAGAGACATTTCAATCCTGTAAAGTAGACTTGTATGTTTAGTTTGTTTGATACAGGGGTTAACAGCAACTAACAAGTAATACAAACATTTCCTAAGAGCTAATCATAAAGTATGTAACAGGATTATGATATGCTCATCTATTTTATCTATGTTATGGTTATGGAAATACTTTTTTTAAATTGTATTTCACCTTCCGTATCACAGTGCTTTTATTACTTTTCCCTGCTACTTTTGATGTCTAACTGACCAGTTCACAAGAAAATAATTATCTTTTTATTTTCGCCCCCTAGGCATCAATCAACTACAGATTTTCCATTTGCGTATTCAACTCTACAGTTTGTGTAAATAAGACATTTTTCTTTTTTATGGTCAAAAAAGAAAAAAAAGTGTCTCGGATCCAGGCAGCACGTTCTTACATTCCATTTCTCCCATTTCTGTGCTGGTTTACAATACAGCCTTCTTCTGCAAGTCCATATTACCGGGGGCTGCAGAGATGTGTGGCAGCCACCAAAGAATGCCTCGAGTAATGAGGGAGTAAGGAAGAAAAAGAAAAGTGTGGGCAGGGATTGTGTCAAGGTGTTAGGAAGAGGGAAGAAATCTTTGGTGTTTTTTGGTGTTAGGAAATACAGCAATTAACTCATGTTCAGAATATGTATGTATGAACAGGATAAAAGGAAACTCCAGACAGTCATTCATGTTCCCATAGCCTGTAATTTTCCACTGCAATAAGAACCATTCTAATCAACCAAATTACCTGTACTGTTTTGCTCACTACAAACAGCGGCTTTATTGTGACATGTACGATTGGTATCATGTGTGGACTGTAGCCAGATTTTATAAAGCCGCTTTATTCCAAACAATGATTGTTTGGCAGTGAGAGGTATGACAAATTGTTGCGTTAAGCTTCTTTTTTTTTTTCACAAATCATTGCAACATTACATTAAACAGTCGAGTGGAACCTCTCTCCGACTGGCGGATCATTACAACTTTTGCCAAGATTTTTAGATTGCACGCTGAGTTTTGCACTCTTTACGGAAATGTGTTAGTGATGGTTTACCGCAGAAAGACCTCGTACCTTTCAAACTCAATCCACGCAACAATATAGGAAATCAAGCTGGAAAGCTTGGCTTTAACCGTATTCCTCACGTCAACAACCAAATCAACAGATCAACAGCACCACCACGAATGGAGCCAAATAAAAAGCTGTTAAAACAGATAAATTCTCGAATTCCTACCACATGAAAAGTTTTAATCCTCTTCTCAAAATCAGTTGGGAAAGTTTATCAAAGGGTAAGCTTTTAACTTTTCATAGAAGAAAAAGCATTGAAGTCTGTTCACGAACACGTCAATCCTTCAAAGCAAAAACGAAGTGAAAAGCAATTTGTCCAGACAAAGTTAAAATGATATTTGCCCAGTGAAAGTGATTGACACAAGCAGGTTTGCTGTGAAAAAAACCGAGGTCAGTACATTATGGATTTCCTGGAGCCGGTTCTCTTCCACGCTGAACTCTGACTTCTTGGCTGCTCGCGCTGCGGTGCTTTATTGCCACTTGTAGTATTGCTGCAGGTACTATTGATATACATGCTTTATTAGAATGGGGTTTGCTCTTATGCACTGCGTTTGTACTTTAAGCTCTTGGCTTTTTTGTATTAATTAAGTCATTTCAGGTTCTCATCATTAATTTAAGACATTAATCTTTGGAATGGGTGATTTCAAGGCATATATTCTGTGGCCACTGTGTGCTGAAAGTGCAAGGAGATCTACCTTTTAAAAATGAATGAACGAATAAGTGTATTTCCACCGAGGTAGAAATGGGCACCACCACCACCACCACCACCACCAGCAGCAGCAGCAGCAGCAGCAGCAGCTGTGTTTTGATAAGATTTGTATTTGGCTCCTTGGCTTGACGGATGCCAATGTGTCAGACACCCGTTGCTTTTTTTTGAAAGTTGGACTGCTGCCTCAAAATTTGAAACCACATTGACAAACAACAAAACACATTTTAGTGTTATTTCTCTACAAGCTAATGTCAGGTTAGTGTGTTAACTTTCCACCGTTTCATTAATCTGTTTCTAGTTAAGACACTTTTATTACTTACTTTTTAATCCAAGTTTGTGTTTGCAAGGCAACAAAGTCAGACACTAAGATGTCGGTCAGACTACCTCTGATGTGGACATAGAGCTTTCTATATGCGTGTGTAAATATTCTCTATCTTGCATACATTCTTGATATTACCATTAAGCACACACAAGTGAAAGGTGGCAGGCAGCTCAGATAGCTGGACATCAGTATCACAAGAGTGATGAGCTTTGCAATCTGCATGTTGTTTGAGAAAGAGAAGCCAGCGATGCATTTTAAAGGAACAGTTTGAGACTTCTGGAAACTTTACTTACTAATTAAAAAAATAAATATGTGAGTAGAGACTTATGCTAAGCTAAGCTAATTGTCTCCTGGCTCTAGCTTCATACTTACTGTAAAGGGTAACTTTGGTGTTTTTTAACCTGGACCCTATTTTCCCATGTTTTTGTGTCTAAGGGACTAATGGGACAACAATTCCTTTAATTGGTCCAGTATTGAGTGAGAGTGCTGCAATATAATACCACCGGGCAATTCCGCACCATCAATATACTGTATGTCCACAAAAAGAGCTTGTTTTTGGGTTTTTTTTACAACTGATTGGACATGTTGCTTTGTGTTTGTATCATTTCAGTGTCAGGCAATATTATGGAAATGACGCTACACTTTTCACTTGATCCGGTTTAACAGTTGAAGTTTCGCTCAAGGAAAACTCTCCATCTGAAATCTCGCATCACACACACATTGTCAACATTCAGCAATGACATTAAAAAATGAAGATAACACGCTTTCTGTACTCCTACACAACAAACTGTAGCAACACCGACACTCCTCTCTTCAACTTTCACTCACATTTCCACTGTTGTCTTCCGGCAACAATTCTGGAATTTCCCCATTGCGGCCCGTTTACCGGATACCAGCTGCAGCACTCTCGCTCAATACTGGATACATTTTAAAAGTTGTTGTCCCCATTGCTTAAACATGGTGAAAATAGGGTCCTGGTTGAAAAATACTGAAGTTACCCTTTAACAGCGAGTGGTAGCAATCATCTCATTTAACTCTTGGCAAGACAGTGAACATTGTGTCATACTATTCCTTCAGACGTAATCGTAATCCAACTCGAAGGGTAGCAATACCATAGAGCTGGTATTCTGACACAGTAGGGCTTATTGCAGAGCGACGTGAGATCCATCTAACTCTTCTACTGAATGACTCTACACAGGACTACCTTGTGGCTTCTTATTAATGTCCTCTTTGACGATGATATATGATTGTTTTTGGTGTCAATGCAGTTCAAAAACATCCAGGGTCATCCGGCTCATTATGCCTCTTCATTCCTCGTCATTTACAGTCTGAAGAGTGGTTTAAAGGCAAATCTGAGCTCTTTTCTTCCACTGTTTAAATTCCTGTGTGTCTGTTGATATTGAGATATTACACACATGTGTCTGTGTCCGCATGCACACGTTCATGAAGTGGGACTTTAATAACCAGAAGTCCTGTGAGAGGGCTTCAGTGCTGTAGATGGGATTGGTGCTCTGGGCGAAGTCTCTCTTCCCGTCACAGTACGACAGTCTGTTCACATCTGGGCTGCCACTACCAGGGGCGCAATTAAGATCCAAAATAAATGTAGGTCACGCAGACATGCACTTGTGACATGCAATGACACAGCAGGAAGCTAATGTTATATTAATGTATTAACTCAGTTAGTGTATCGAAACAGGTTTCAAATGACAGTTTTATAACTTACAAGCCTCAAAGGAAATTAAGGAAACATAATAAAGTGCAGATGGTCAAATACACATTATACTAAATATTGTAGACTAACTGATGATAAGATATTAAATCAGTACATGCAAGATTAACCCAAAGTGGATTTTTTTCTCTTTAATAATAACAAACTACATCCCTGCCACTGCAATGTCAATGGCCTATACAGCCTGCTTACTTTCCACTGAAGATTTAATGGAGTATGGATAAGCCTCTTAGATGGGCTGCTGCTGGCCTTTCCAGGCAGTTGTGCTCCTAAGGTGTTTCTTATCACAAATACAGCACAGCTCAACTGTTCATATGTCACAGCAATATATCGTCAGTATATAAAAATGCTGACAATTGTGACTCAATTAGGGATTACCAGTAAACAGTATGAGCTGAGCTGCGAATATATCGCATGTCATGTCACATTTGAACAAATCCAAATCATTTCAATGAACTGAAGCACCATCATGTTGTTGGATTCGTACACACTGCAGGAGCATTAGATGAAGAATGCAGTTTGTTTTTTAGTTTGAAAAACAAAGACCACAGCTTGTGTGTTGTTGACAGCCTGATGGATTTATTTTCCAGTTAAAGTGTCCTGGTGACCTAGTTGGCTCAGATGTTTATCGGTACCAGCAATGTTCTGGTTTGAGTCTGCCCTGGGGACTTCGCTGCTTGTTACCTTTCAAGTGAGCATTTAACAGCTGACAACCCAAAGTAGATTTTGTTCTCACAATATTGTGATATTAAACACACAGAAGGAAAACAATTAAGGACCCGGCTTCATAGTACATAAATAAATATTTGCACAATATTCTCAATGAAGGAGGGTCATGAAGTCATTTATATTAAACGATTAATCGATCATTTAATCGACATATAAATAATAGTCAACAATTTTGAGAATATATAAATTGTTTAGTATTAGTTGTAATTGTTTAAATATATAGTATTTCTTTTGTTAAGGGAAACATGCAAAAAATTCACTGTTTCAAGCATTTTCGAAATAAAAAATAAATAATTGGGGGGGCTTTTGGTCCGACAAGATTTAATTTAATTTAATATTTAATTTAAATACATTCGTTTGGGCTTTGGGAAATGGTAATGAGCCTTTTTCACTATTTTCTGATATTGTATAGACAGTTCATGTATTCATCGTAAAAAATAATAATTGACAGATTAATTGATATTTAAAAGCATCAGTTGTTGCTGTTCCAAAATCTTTCTCTGCATCTTGTAATATGTATTCTTAAGCCGCTCGTGTGTTAAGCTTGCAAGCGTATTACTTGTGCATTCCCAGTCAGTCCGTATCTTGCCCCAAACATCTGGGTGCTGCAGTTGGGAGGTGTTATCTTGTCCACGACCTTGACTCTCCCCTCTGCAGACTGCTGCATTGTGCATTGTGTTGTTAGAAGGGTGTCAGTAGAAGAAAAACTCACAATTTTGTAATTCAAGTTTTTCATTAATTCCATGTGATTAAAATCACTTTAACAAATGCAATTTAAGAAGATCAAATGTGTGAGCGCAGCGTAAGAGAGAGTGCGGTTGCAGACACCTTGTCCTGGCCACACACAGACATAGTAACACACTCACATTCCTTCCCCCACATACTTGAGTGAATGACAGTGTTCAACTGTTCCACTTAATTGTAGTTTATACAGCCTGTGAAAGAATGCTCGGCATTTATTGGTTCCCTGTGTTTTACTTTACAAATGAATGAGTGTGTGTGTGTGTATGTTTGGAATATGTGTCTCCTAGGGATGAGCAACACAAATGGTTTATTTTCCAATGTGCACCTTTTTTTTCCTTCTCTTCGTCAAAGGAATAACACAATGTTTTGAGGAAATACCCTTATTCACTTTCATGCCAAGAGTTAGATGAGAAGATAGATATCACCGTCTCTTTATGATGAATATGAAGCTAAATCCGGCAGTAGTAGCTTAGCTTAACATAAAGACTGGAAACGTCTAGCTAGCGTGGCTCTATCAAAAGATACACAAAGTCCCTCCACTACTCTGTGCACTACTCCCTTTAAAACTCACCAGTTAACATGTTATATCTTGTCTGTTTAATCCATAAAAAACGACAAAAACAAGATGTGGTTTTATGGGGGGTTCTGTGCAGGACTATTTCTTCTTAGCACAGTTAATTTAAACAAACCGTCTAACCGTTTAAAGAGAGTGACAATTATGCTGTTGTTCTTGTTAAACCTTTTTGCCGCTATCACCAAGATGCAGCTCCAATGTGCCGGCAAATTTAAATCCACATGGTGATTTATTCACACATTGATTGAAAGTTAGTTATTTTCAAATGTTTATTACCAGTATTATTAATAGGCTGGATATATATACCAAAATAGGCTATATATCATGATTCATTGGGAGAAACAAAGCAATTTCATGTCAAATCCGACATTCAGCACCCCCGTGTAGCCTGAATAGAATGATCCTTTGTTTCATAACCACAGTTTCCTGCCACTGTGACGATTCCACTGTGAGAGTAGCAGTCCTTGGCACATCGAATAGCCGACTATTCGGTGTCACGCCGATGTTAAGTGTAAGGTTATAATGTCCGTGCTGTACACCTGCGTGAATATGACTTCAGTCCTCGGCCTGAAAGAAACGCTATGCCTCACTTATTAAAGCTAGCAGGGGCAGATATGAGGTTCATCATCATTTCTAGGTATTATGCTTCACTATGGAGAGAATTAGTTGTAGGTGTATGTGGATGGCTTTTAAAAATAAGTTTTTCTTGCAGCATGATTTCGTCTTTTGTGCTTTTGTGTGCATTTAACCTTTTTGTTACAGAGTCGGCAGTGTTATAAAACAGGCCTCCCTTTGATCCCTTTTGATGTAGCGCTGAATCCATATTAGTCAGAACTTGGCCGTAGAAGAGAGGATTTGTTGGATGTTTTGCTGACATTTCTGTATAATCAGATGTGCTTAAAATACCAAAGGTGGTGCATTGATGCACAGCAAACACTTGCACAATATCACCCACTTGTCACACGAATGCTTTGCTGCTGCTAGTTAAGTGTTGCAGAGTCAGACGGATGTCTAGCCTGGGTCTGTGAAGTGTATTTTAGGATGGAAATGATGACAGCAGTCAGTTATTATTCAGAAATAGAATTAATTCTGCATTATAAAGTCATACCTAATCTGCTATTTTTGTGTAATAGTGTTCTCACACTGTATGTCAGGCCAAAGGTGGAGAAGTGCCAACATCTGTTTAACATTTACTGGCCAGTGAAATTTAAAAATACATTATTAATTTCTGACCACTAACCAAACATAAGACAACTTCAGTAGTTTACTTAGTTCAGTTGAGGTTTTCCTTGCAGTACTCTTTATAGAGTTTCTCTGTGTAGCTTGTGTAGACTGTATATAAGACGTGAACCTAGTCACAGTGACATGCAACACTGATTTGAAGTCTCAAATTCGGTATTTTGGCTGCCGACATCTTGTTTTTTGGCCATCCCCATCTTGTCACCATAAAATCATGGACAACACCCAAACCTTATCACTCACAAGGTCACCACGCCCTAAAGCATACTCTGCTTTATTGTCTATTTTACTCTAAATGGGAACTGAATATACAAGAAATGAACATCATGCTGTATTGAAGAATACTTGAAACTAGCTGTTGAGACCATAATCTCATCAGGAAAATGTTTACTGAGGTAATTACTCAAGTGAAAAGTGGAGTCATTTTCTCATTGACTTCTATAAAATCATACTTATTTGTTCAACCAGTGGAGTCGCCCCCTGCTGGCCATTAGAAATAATACAGGTTTAGGGCACCCGGAGGTGTGTAACTTGTCATGTCTGTCTCCTAAATGCTCTGTAAGCCTCTAAATCTTAGTTTTGTGTTTGCAATATCTGCCTTGTTCATTTAGTCTCGGATAGTTGTCTGTTCAAACATGTGGTGTCATTTGTCTTGCAAGATTACTGCTTTGAACTCAGAAGCTTCTGTAAATCTCTGTCTCGCCATTAAACGTGTGGGCTGATCCTAGTTCTAGCCCACGGGTTACCAAAAGAAAGAAAGAAAACTAAATGACTTTTACAGACTGAAACAAAAGGATTTTCTTAACAAGACATGGCTGTTCCATTTACTGCGCACACTTAAGCCTCCAACTAAGTCTGCCTGCCATTATTGGCTGTGCCTGAGTGTTACTCTTCCAGAGTAGCCCAGGTAATCCCACAGTACCTCAGGTGGAGATTTACCATTTCCTCAACTGTGGCTCTGGTAGGCTTGGTGTCAGAGTCACTGAGCAAGCTGATTGTGTCACACAGCTGTCAGCAGAACCAAAGGGTGCCAGTCCACAGCATCCTACATTCATAAATGTCACCCACTGCCTGAAAAGTGAGTGGAAACTGGTAATGCATCTTAAACATGTGTGTGTGTGTGTGTGTGTGTGTGTGTGTGTGTGTGTGTGTGTGTGTGTGTGTGTGTGTGTCAGCCTGTCTGAAGTTCCTTTGGAAAGGATCATTTTTCATTTTGAACTGACAGCTAGTGTGACCTCAGTGCAGTAAGCTAATTTGATTGTGATATTTGATATGTTCTCTGTATATTTCTTTGGTTTAGTTCCAAACAGGCATAGTAGCCTCCTTTCATGCACTCTAAATACATACAGCACTGTACTGTAAATTACACTGGGGCAGGTTGATCCAAGACCACCAACGTTGGAGTAAATTACACTCATATTTGTCACATTGTGTTATTAGAATCACAGAATGCATGCATCCCCTCTTCTTTTCCTCCTCCTTTCCTCATATACTTGATCCCCCATGCCAACTGCATTAACTTACATATTCACCAAACCTACTTGAATAAAATACAAAATACCTAGCTTGTTAATACAACATACTTTCCAGCACATTTTAGTCGATGCTCTCGAGAGACGCACATTTTTGGAGAAAATAGACTCTCTACCCACCTTCACTGACTGAGAGAACACCACACAGACATGCTCCTTTCTCTTTTATATGTGTTGCTCTTCACTCGCCTTCTCTCTCTAGATTTTTATAAAACAACAGAACTGCCTGAGGGATGACTGACAGAAAAATACATATTTGTAGGGGCACAGGTGCTACAAATGACCTTTAGTGTGTATCTATGTACTCCATTGTGCATCTGTGTGCATGGTTTTACATACTGATTGTATGCTGGCCGCTGGCCCTTTGCAGATAAAGCCTGGTCTTCTGGGGGGCCCACTTGTGGCGAGCTGATATTGCCTTTCTGTAATGCCAGGGGGATTAGGGAGCTGAATGGACCCTTAGGCATCAGCCCAACACAATTAGGAAACGTAGGCAAACTGTGGCCACCTTGTTTATATTGTTCTGTGATAGGTTTAAATATTTAAACCATGTACAATTGTTTTTAAATGAAATGTTTACGCCCATTTTTGCTCACAGCTACATGGGTGGTTTTGCCTTTCTTTTCTTTCTTTTTTTTTGGTTTGGAGAGGTTTTAAGATTATTGCCCTCATTTTTAAGATGATTCAGAACTTCATCAGCAGTAAATGTGAGGCAACATCCAGGGATCATCATTAACATGTACTTTCCTAAAGTCAATTTTTACTTGCCACTATACAAATAGTTGTATTTATTAGCGGTTATCAAATAACAACAAAGACTATAAATAATTAATCTCATGTTTAAATACATCTGGAGTTTAGCCCAAAACCTACCGTGTTTCAGGATAATTAAAATGCACCCTTTCTCTTCAGCTCATAAACTTGCTAATTTTTTTATCGCAAGTGCCCGACCAATACTGCGCATGTGTAACTCTCAACAGAGATGAGAGGTAAGTGAGATGGCTCACTACTTAGCTTCTTCCATCATCAGCTCAGGAAACAACAATGTGTTTTAACAAGCGAGTTTCTAGATTCCGACATGGCATTTTGCTAAATCCTTATTATTAAGCTCATCTGGGGCGGCACAGTAATTAGACTTAGGCCTTGCAGGTGAGAACCTCGCTCTGTGCTGTTACCTTCCCAGGGTGTGCTGTTGAAGAATCGGTTCACCAAGTGTACTTTATTTGCCCGCTGTACTGACAAAACGCCTGCAAATGTCAGTCGGTTGGCTCAACAATTTGTTGGAGATGTTGGTGCCCAGAGGATGAATCCTAATAACTTTGGGGATCCCCTGGCTCGTTATTTTGTGCCACATCATGTCTAAATAACTTCAAAACTAATGACACTCTTATCAGCCTCAGCTTTACTGTGTGTATTGTGCTAATTACCCAATGTTAGCATGCTAACATGCTAAAGTGAGATGGAGCCATCATAAACTTTACTAGCTAATTATCAGCTCGTTAACATTGTGATAGTAAGAAGAATATTAGCGCGCCGACACATTCAATTGATTCAATTCCATTCATCTCCATTATATTTGGGTTGAAGGCAGACATCTCGGAAGGATAACTCAAAACTCAAACTATCTGCATAGCTGCGTAAACTAGTGGTAAGTGAGACAATTAGTTTTTTTGTAATTTTTAAACTTCCCAAAAAGGCCTGTTAATGCTGTGTACCTTTCCCTCGCCTGACAGAATGACTCAGATGTGCTCACTACCATCGACTGTTACATTCACGCTACATTTCCACTACATTGCCCGCACAAAGAAAGGTCCTGCTGGTGTTCTTGTTTTGAAGAAAGAAAACATGCTGTGGGAGTTTTTAGGTGGGTAATTACCTGCCTGTACAATTCAACATTTTGGCACTTTAGCATGTTCTTTTAGCTAGGTTGATCACTTGACATCGTTAAAGGAAAAGCAGACAAAGGAAGCAAAACAAAGGAAAGAAAAAAGACTGAATGTAATAGTGAGGCAGTGGGCTTATCGGCACAGTCCACAGACAGCTACCTTCCAGGTAATATGGAGGTTTTGGCATACCTTTTCGTATTAAACGCCTATTGTTCCTGACTTTTGGTGCAAGTATGGGGGGGTCGTACTCCACCTCTTAAATACTATCACGTTTTACTTCATACGATTTTGGTAAAGACAACAAAACATCCACCCAGTGGAACAAATTCTCCCCCCTTTCACAATGTGTGAGGCGCTATCTATCTGGGTAAACACTTGTCTGTGTGCGATTTATTGGTTGCAGCGGGACTCTAGGAGCTCATCACTCTCTTGCACGGTGGTGATTATCTGCTTTACAAGGCCATTGGCACATTAAAGCCTGACCTGCTGGAGGTTGTGTAAGCTAGTGTTTACAGCAGGCACGAAAAACAGAACAGTGTTCCCACAGCAATAAAACCGGTAAACAGTGACATTAATGCCACATTTCCTTCCTCCTCTCCATCTTCTTATGCTCTCTGTCTCTCTCTCTCTGTTTCTCTGTCTCTCTGTCTCTCTCTCTCTCTCTCTCTGTCTCTCTCTCTGTCTCTCTGTCTCGCTGTCTCTCTCTCTCTGTCTGTCTCTCTCTGTCTCTCTCTGTCTCTCTCTGTCTCTCTCTCTGTCTCTCTGTCTCTCTGTCTCTCTCTCTGTCTCTCTCTCTCTCTCTCTCTCTCTCTCTCTCTCTCTCTCTCTCTCTCTTTCTGTATTGAGCTGCAGTTTAAGGCACAATCACATTTTGGTTTAGAATGAATTAGTGAAAATGACTCATGTGTCTTGTTTTGTAGAATCCACACCATTGAAAAAAAGCATTCACACAATACTGGAGAGAAACAAGGAGAGAGAGTGAGCATGTGTGGGCAGGGATGGAGCTGGGGTGGCTTGCATGTGTTGGGGGATTGGATAGAGATGGAAGGAATGTAAGATGTGCAGTAGTACTGGACTTGTGTACCTGGATATATCTCATTAGGGAGGTTTGCTTTGTCCTCTGCCTCACAGGGAATCATTTTTACACAGTTTTCTTTGAGATGACCAGCATGATTGACATGTCAACATTGTATCAGGGATTAGAGGTGATTTTGTGGTTGTTATTGTGAGTCTGGTTGGAGGTATTGATTCATATTTCTATGGCTGGTTTAACGATTTCAGAGGCTGTGAAAAACTTGGCTTCAAATGGTGAACACAAAGCATAAATGAGGAGGAGAGAGAGAGTGATGGCTCCTGTTGAGTACAACACTGTTGAGTATCCTTTTTCTTCTGATGAAAATAACAGAACAGGCATCTGTGGAAAATACTCCGCTACATGAACACTGTGATTACATTTTTCAGCATATCAGTTTATTGCCAACTTTGGTGTATTGGGGCAGAGCAATACATATAGTAATAAAAGCATTGTTCTACAAAAGTCAAGATATAGAGATATACGCAAAAAATACTATGAACATATTGTCCAGGGGAAGTGCAAAAATTCACTATATGAAATAAAAGTAGAATATGTGCAATGTGCAGAGATAATAGTCCAAAAGGTGTGTGTTAATGTTACGCATAGAGACAGATGTAAAGATGTGTAGTGATGTGTAGTGATTATGGAGGCTGGGTAACATATTTTAAGATATTTTACTAATGAAGTGTTCTGTGCATAATTATACATTCGGGGACTTAAACATTTCTCATATCGTTGTTTCTTATACCTGTAGTAGCAGAAGTTTCATATACTTGGAACTACTGCATATTACTACAAAGACAGACACCGTCTATAGTATTGTGCCGCAGATAACACCATAATCCCATTATAGTTCAGCCTTCAAGCTTTTTTTCAAAAACCGTGCATAAATATTTCCTTTCAAATACGTGCTTTAAGGCGAGACATGTTTTGAACGATATTACTTCCCGAGGATTTCACATGTCAGCGTTGTTTTTTTCATTTACAATGCCTCATGGGGTTCCAACTGCTGAAACAAAAGCAAAACATTTTATGAGCGACATTCGATTGTGTTGTAATTATATTGTCAAACTGGATTATTGTAATACAAGGCACTAGCACAGCAATAGTAACATGCCGTGTCTAATTCCTTTAGAGCTGCTGCTGTTTTGATAAGCACTACTCTTTATTGCATGGAAGGATAATTTGATGATTTTTACAATCGCTCTTTTGTTGTGTGTTTTCCATTTCATTGACAAATACAGTAAGTCTCATGTACCTAACAGCTGTAAAGTGTACACATGGAACTCATTATCTTTGTCACCTTTGCACCCTTCCTTCCTCTCTAGGGTCTCGTCTTCGCCAGGAAGACTTCCCTCCCCGCATTGTGGAGCACCCCTCTGACCTCATTGTGTCCAAAGGGGAACCAGCCACTCTCAACTGTAAGGCAGAGGGCCGTCCAACCCCCACGGTGGAATGGTACAAAGATGGGGAGCGCGTTGAGACGGACCGCGACAACCCCCGCTCCCAACGTATGCTGCTGCCCAGCGGGTCTCTCTTCTTCCTACGTATCATCCACGGGCGACGGAGCAAGCCCGACGATGGCAGCTACGTGTGTGTGGCCCGAAACTATCTGGGCCAGGCCATCAGTCACAATGCATCCCTGGAAGTAGCTAGTAAGTTCTGTTGGCGTTCTGTTCTTTTGTGTGTTGACATGGAAAGTGTCTATGTTCACCGTTTCTCTCCATACCGTTATGAATGCATAATCTAAGCCTGTTCTGTATGTTAATTATTAATAACACTAACACACAGAATTGTTTCAATCTAGAAGTCAAAATTCTTGAAAAAAGATGGACGTGATGAAATTCACAACATGTTTTCATTTAATGAAATATTCTGCTTAAAGTTATATATGTTGGCGTTAAGCCTTTTAAAAACAACATTTTCACTGTGGTAAAACCTGACCACATGATAACAGACATTCAAAAACATCATTCAGAAACCTCAGTAGAAGCTTCTAATGTAAAACAAAAAGCATACTGTGAGGAGATATTTGCTGAATTTGCCAAAAAGTGTATTAGATAAGAATGACAGACTCCACATTTAAATAGGCCTATTATCATTAAAAACTTTCAATTAAAATGAAGAGTAGTCCTAATAAAAGATTAAGACGAAATGACGGACAACGAGGAAGTCTAACGCAACCACTGTCATGAAGCTATCTCGAATACGCAGGCATAACACACAGATATCCAGATAATATTTGTTTGAGCTGTGTTAAGCATTTTAATTGATTTCCCAATCTCTCAACGTGCATTATGATAGAGGAAGATCAATATCCATCTTCAAAGACAGTAAGCAGCTTTTTTCAAAAACGTGAAAGTCTGGAAAATATTTCCTCAATATAACCTTTAGATATTCTCCTGCATAAAAGCAATAACAACTTTATTTACTTTAAAAATACTTTCATTCTCACTGAAATGTATCACAGTCTCGTTATTTACTTTTTCTCTTTCAACTCAACCAATTGCATCGATCTAATTACACTTGAAACACACATGCACATCTTAAAGCCTGTTTTATTTTGTTACTTTCCTTCTAATATGGGTCATTTTTATGGTGGAGGGACAGGTGGAAGTTGACTATGCGGCCCACCTGTCAGACATGCGGCAGCTGTGTGTCTGCTTTAGTCCCCACGTTTAAACAAGTGCTGAGCGTGTTCCTAACAGGTGACAACTCGCTGAATCCGAGAGCTGTAAGTGTCAAGTGTGTGGTGTTGCCAGCTAAAACAGCCTTTCACTGCAGTATGTCTCAGGCAGGAATCTGTCAGGTTGCATGCAACAGCCAAACATATGTGTGTGTGTGTGTGTGTGTGTGTTTATATATACGTTAGCGAGAGTTATGGAATGAAGCTTGTGTAGAAGCAGACAGAGTGCAAAAGTCAGGGCTTACGACCATCAGAATAGGGTAATTGCAGATGGTCTGTGAAAAGGTTCCCTGCTAAGTGGGTCTGGGGGTCAGGCCCCACCGGGAGAAAGATTTTAGACGTAAAAAAGACTTCTAGCACATTCCTAAAACACACTGATCTAAATTATTGCATATTTAAATGAGTTTATAAACATGTAGTGAATTAATAAAGGAGAATTAGGCTTCTTGTAACTTTTAGCCTTTTAGCTGTAAATTGCTATTAATATTTACACTTATTTCTGACTTAGTCATTTAGAATCATTAGACCTTTTTTATTTTCTATTTCTCTATTGACACCTTCACTGTAAGGTTTATTAAGACATGGCACAGTGATGGTTATGTTATTGTTTTAATAGAAACCAGGGTTGCTGCAGATCGTTAAAAAGTCTTAAAAGGCATTAATTAATCAATCTAAAAATAAGACCTTAATTGGTATTTAAATGTCTTGATTCAATCTTCAAATTTCTTAAAAATGCTGATTTTACAAATTATTTTTTTTCTAACAAATTCAAAAACTCAAATTATTTGATTACATTTATTAAAAAAAAAAGTTTTACACCAAATACCTCGTCTTAAAAGTCTTACAGTCTAACTTGCCTCAAGCGGTAGAAATCCTGTTAAACATGAATGCACTCTTATTAAAAAAAGGTTATTTTAAGGGGGAACATGTTTTGAATCCCTCGTCTTATCCAGCCCATGTCTTGATTTAATATAAATTATTTATAAAATATCGCAATGTAAATAAAGATAATTCATTCATTCATTAAGCATTTTAAAGGTCCGTGTGGCGTATGGAAAGTGCAGCGCTTTCAGTGGACTTTTTTAATGCTTACTGTGCAATCGTCAAGTTGCTGCCACCGCTGTTTTCCAAATGAACCCGTCTAATGAGAATGTCCCCTGTCTGTGCAATCAATGCAACTCTTCATGTGTTTTCTGAATCATTTTGCTAATGTTTGTCAAAACACTGAAGACGACGCTCTGCCTCTACTCGCCAGGACACAACCTCTCAGCTGAGCGTACACACACACGCACACACACACACACACACACACACACACACACACACACACACACACACACACACACACACACACACACACACACACACACACACACACATTCATATATAGCATGTGGGGACATGACTGATACAGACAGACAGGCACGTTTCTCTATCCTCATGCTTGCCTTGTTTTGAAGTGTGGCTAGTGGTCGTAAAAAATGAACACGCATAGCGAATTGCAATTTATTGCTCCAAACTATTTTATTTGAATCAAAAATGTAAATAACAAAGTAGCAGGCTGGACCTTATTGAGAGGTCGGTTGTTTGGCTGTTTGGCTGGCAGCTGGCGCTTATAGGAAGCTCTGCAGGAAAGTCTGCAGTGACATAAGGAAGTGTCGCTGATAAGGGTTAACAACCACAGCCATGCCCTCACACACTGCAGAGCTCCCCATCCTTTACTGTCCACCCACTGCTCTGCTCAGCTGTGTCAGCTTGCAGAGCTCTGTCTCCTGGGCAGATATTTCGCAAAGGTTTTAGAATAATAACACCCCTCTAGTATCCGTTTCACCTTTTGAATTATAATATAAGAGATGGTCAAACGCATCGCGGTAATGCCAGATCAGCACTCCAACCCGGAGAAGCTGAGCCCTCTAGGGGGAGAGTTTATTACTCGGGAGTTCACTAAATTTACTGTCAGGTTTTAAGGTCAAGGGAGGGGGAACACAGCGAGGACCTGTTGAAGCTGCCTGGATGAGTTGTGTCACCCTGCTTCATCCTTCAGAGGTCACGCAGATTCATGGGTCACCTCGGGCTGGAGAGTAAAACAGAACCTCCTTTGGCAAACGCTGCTGAGTTAGGGAGTTTGTAAGAGGACTGAGAGTCTGGGGAGTGTTAAAAGGAGGATTGACCTTACTCTGTCAATAGACCAACGTGTCAGATAATTTGTCTTCTCTTGTTAATGAGTGAGTTGTTAATTTTCTGTAACGCTTTAATTGCATAAAGGTTGCTTTGACTGAAGGGAACTGTGTTCAAAAATAATGTTCTGGTTCCTCTTTTGTGTGACACACGGTAAACTGATGTTTTTCAATACTTTGCTTTGACAAACAGCCTATGCACACATGCAAAGTATCATCATGTTTCATTGCATTATGTTTGTTACTCAAAAACCAGTCAGGCAATAATACTGAGTGGTGACACATGGATGCATCTTCCAGTATAAAGAGTAGAACTGCATCGTAAAATGCTATCATTCATCATTTGTCATCGAATGCCTGCAAAAGCTAAAAGAAAGCTTATTTCCACTTTTAAACCGACCCCTGGATATTCACTGAAAACCTTCTTCATGTTTCATGTTGGTTTGCATGTCAACCAGCTGCAGTGAACACAGCAGCTGTGCGCGGGCGTGTGCCAAAGTGTTTGGCTTCTGTATGCGCACTCGCAGGTGTACTACACAGGTAAAACACAGTCTGTTTAAATTGCAGCAGCGTGTGTTACTGCTGTTGATGAACACATCTGGTCGGTGTTTGTCAGTGTAACAGGCTGGAGGATGATCTGAGATTTCACTCTGTGTTAATTTATCACTAAACTGTGTCATAGCAAACCTTCTCCTCGTGGCAAACCTACCCCCCCGCCAAAGTGAACCCTTCTCTTTCTTTATGTAGCGCTATCATGAGGTCAACATTTCTTTTGTCCAATTCTTTGGGTTATGACCAAATACCTGGAAAACTAATGACCTTCCCATCAGCCTCAGCTGTGTTTTGTGTTTAGTGCTAATTAGCGAATGTTACGACGGGGAAGATGAAAACATTACACCTGCTTAGCATCAGCATGTAAGTATAATGACGTTAGTGTTTAACTGAAAGCACAGCTGTGCCCATGCACAGTCTCACAGAGCTGCTCGCACATCTGTAGAGCTTTAATCTTTAGATGCATGCATGGTGCGAAAGTAAAGTATGGAGTATCGAAAAAATTCCAAATTCTATGTTTGCATGTAGACAACACTTCCAGTGTGCTGAAGATATGATTGCACTGGCCAATACAATGAATAATTTATGCTCTGCATCTGTCTGATCTGAAAAAAAACATGTTAAATTGTCATAGTTAACACACTTAATAAGCTGTCTTCAATATCTTGTCATTTTATATGTTCATGGAGTCCACTACACAGGCAGGGAAGACGCAGCACGTTGACACAAATCCCACAGAGCATTAGTCATTTGATCTTTTATCAAAGTAAATGTGAAAGCTACAGCGGCAAATTAATTACTCATAAAAGCCCCAACTCAATTCCAACTGAATTTACCGTTTTATAACTTTTTCTAATGCTGCTAGGATTTAAGTGAAGTACGGGAGAGATGATGAAAAGTGGGGAGACGGCTGACAAAAGACAGGCTGACAGGCTGAAAGCGACGGGAGCAGGAGAGAGAGTGACAGAGACGGGCGGGAACAGACGACAGAGAGGAAGAAGTGTCTGTCCTTCAAGGCACAGAAGGGAAAGTAGTTCGCAGAAAATTGAGGTGACGTGGTAGAGACAGTGACAGATGTAGTATGTGCTGGTGCCTGAAGCGTGACCACGGGGTTGAAATACTGTGTAAGCACACACAACATGTTCACACACACACACACACACACACACACACACACACACACACACACACACACACACACACACACACACACACACACACACACACACACACACAGACTAGTGGAGCCTTTTCTGAAAGTGAAAAAATAAAATGGGGAAAAAAGGAAAAAAGACGTATAACTTAGTTCCTATCCAATAAATGTCACAGAAGACACTCAGCATATTTTTTTTCTGCCGGCGGGAGCTCTAGAGGACCCTGGGAAATGAACATATGTCCTATTGACCTCAGCCACTTGATTCAATCATGGAGCGCTTTATTGAGGTGAAGGCAAAGTCACAGCCCGTCTACTATAAAGGTTATTGGATAGAAGACCTGTTTTTAGGTCCAGTAAGAGAGAGGAATACATGATATTTTTAAGCTAATTGGACACTGCCATTTGCTAGAAGAAAGTGAGGCCTGTGGCAGGACTGAAGGTTAGGCCACAACAGTGAAGTGATGAAGTAATGAGCCACAAGGGAAAGACAGCGATGCAGACACGTCACGTCACGCGGCATCAGAGCGCATGAAGAGAAAGGGCGAAACGTTCAAAAATGTTGCAAAGCTGTTATTTTAACCTCATGGTCGGACATTGAATCCTGACACTTTGTGTGGATTGACAATACACCGCTGAAACTGAGATTTTCAGATTTTTCTCAGTTGCTTTCTCACTTTTTGGACTGGAATAGTTGCATCGAAGCTACATTCATAATGTTGACATTCAACTTCTAAATCAACATTCAAATGCTGACCAGCTTTTCTTTTTTGCATGTCTATTCATTTCTGCACATTTGCAGATAAAGAACACTAATATTATCAGTATTATACTATTCGTAGATTTAGATTCCAGTGGTGGCTCCGTGGGATTGTTTCCGACTCGTGTCATCCAAACATTTCTAATAACTCCAGAGTGTCAATATTTATTGGAAAAAGATAGAAGTAATCATTTCCACAATTCACAACATGTTTGTATCCAACAAAATATTCTGCTTTTTCAATACATATTTATTGGTGTTTAGCCTTTCAATAACAGCATTTTCATTGCGGTCGAAAAACCTGTTTGCTCTCCCCGCCGCCGCACACAAAGGGAGGCTCCTGTGTTTGCACCGCTGCACCATCAATTACATTTATTTACATCTTTATCATTTTTATAATATGATGACAGATATTCAAAGCTTCATTCAAAAAACCTCAATAGAAGCTTTGAACGTAAAAAAAAAGGAAATTTGGCACAGCCCTGAATCAGTGAAAGGTAATGGTGGACAAATGCTCTTAATACCAGATCTCAATTGAGCACATGCAATCCTCTGCATCTTAGACACTTGATACAAACATTACATCTCCATACTGTATTAATATTTCATCATCCTAAATGTATGCAGTTTTGTTTTCTATTCATATCTTGAAAAGGGAAAGCCAGAGGGAGACATGCGATGGTGTGCGGTAATTACATGAATGCATTAACATGACGGACATGTTCATCGTAACACCGTGCTCTCTGAAGTGGATCATGGGATGCGCGCAGCTCAGTCAGACTGTGAGATTGACAGCTTAAGGTGGGACCCCTGCTCTGCCTCCCTGTCCGCTCCTCTTTGATCGTAATCTTATGTTGGGAAACGAGCGGGTGCAGGAGATGTACGTGGCAGCGAAGAGAAAAGGCGGATTCTCAGAGGTCGCGTTTCCCCTCTGCCTGCCCCTATCCATTAACTAATGGCTCCCCACTTCAAATGGCTGTCACTGTCACTGACAGCATCCTGTCCGCAGTCACTCCAGATAAAAGCAATAAAAGATCCTAAGTGGCAGTAGAGCAGTATGTCTCAGGAAAGTTGTCATTTTCTCTCCATATGGACGAGGAGTGATATTGTTTGATAGACATACACACTTTGTAAATGCTCCTCATCCACAGCCACATAGTCAGATATCAGTGTTTACGTCCAATTGACTGTGACAGTTTGTGAATGATCTGCGAGCCTGCAGTTCCTCATCCGGTTCCTCTTGCGTTTCTCCCAGTCAAGCCTTTAGTTGGATCAGTCAGTGAATAAGTATCACACTCCGGGGACAGCTGGTTTGTGTTTACAGTCTGGAGACTGAAGCGAGTGCACTGCAAGTATTGTCTAAACAATTTTAGTCGCTATATTCTCCCCGAAGCTCAGCGTTTTCCAAGAGCCAGATTTGTGCCAGAGTGTCAGGACGTAAGAAAAAGAGTTTGTTTGGCTTGCAGCGGTACGGTGAAAGGGAGAAGAAGAGGGGAAGTACTCAAGAGCTTCTGACAAAAACCATATGGCTCCTGGGTGTGTGGCAATATTATCCCAATGTAAAGGTATTCCTTTTGTATGTGTCGTACATTGTCAGGACTGTGCTGCATACACATGCGAACAACTGAATCAACACAGACGAAAGAATCGTCTGACCTTCACACCTTTACATTCTTTGTCAGCTTACTTACTTATACCATTAGTTATGATTCCCTTTGTTTTGTTTTGGCACTTTCTCTAGCAACAGGAGCTTTCATTTTACAATAGAAATGCGTTGTAGCCTTGTCAAGAAAATTAAATAAATATCAGTAACACTTTCTACTGACGCCAATGTCTATAATTCATTACAGACTTAATGCATTATAGTCTGCATACTTATGGTTACAAGCTCTCATATTCATAATACTATAATGGGATTTTCACTTTACTTAAATCAAACAATAACCACTTATAGTGACTTATAACCAACTTATAATGTATTTTATCTGCTAATACCTCTGCGCTTCACTCAAAGCACCCAAGGACCACTTATAATCACATTATATTGCATTATCACAGTTATTATGATGCATAATAAAAAAGGATTATAATGTAATACAACTATGGGAATTATAATACACTATAATCCTTGCAAAAGCAAAATGTCAGTCAGTGATAATTATGAAGTATTATGATACTTTACATTATTCGTCATTATACAAATGATTTATAATGTGTTGGGATTATTGTTATTAGGAATATTTGTTTTGAATATTAGGAGTGCTTATAACTATAATTATACAGTGGTATAAGAAGATTATAATGCATTATAAGTATGTTTATAAGGCATTATAGACATGGGCGTCATAGAAATATATAGCTTTATATGGCTCTATAATAAGCTGGCAGGCACTGTGAATTGAAGGTACGTCTACATACAGGCATACTATAGCATTCTATATTGGCCGTGTTGTGTGCGTGTTCCACTTTTCCTTTTTTTTTAATACTTATCTTCAGAGAATGAGTTGCTGACGAGGAGAGACAGACAGAGGAAGGTGAAAGCAGCCTGGGAGAGTCAAATCAACAAATGTGTCTGTTGAAGGTAGACTTTTGTTTACAGTATGCCTCTGGGTTCCTATATGTGGGCGACATTAAGTATACACTTTGAGTGTTTCTTCTGTGCCCCCCCCACCCACACATCTCCAAATCACGTTGGATAGAAGTTTGTCGTAGGCTAATGTATTCAGCTCTGGTTGTTGCTGGGGAGACGTTTGGCTCGGCCCATTTCCCCCCCCCGACACTAAATCTTTTCCCCCATTTTCCCGCTCAGCACTGAACCTCAGTGCCGGTAACATTCCTCTGCAGCCTCCGAACAGTAATGCGGCCACATTTTATCCATTTCCGATAAAACTCCATGCTTGCTGTGTCATACTCTGATGTCATCTGTATTTTATTCACCCATTTGCTGATTTGCAACTTGGCAAGAGCGACCCTCCCGAAGGGCTGAAAAACCAGCACTCATTTAGTTATTGGCATAAGTGTTTTCTAGCAACTGAAATTAATTAACAGTGAAAACTATTATCAAGTCGCAACTTGCAACAAACCCCGTAATGACATAAACTATGAAATGTCTAGTGCGCCCTATATTTTACTTGTGAATTTGTCAGTGTGAAAGTATTAAGGGCTTACAGCATGGTTGAGTAATCCTGCTGTCACCGAGAGAAGAGGGATGGTTGTGCATTTGCTGGGATATTAGCCTTGTCTAATCTCTATCTGTCACTCCATAACGCCACTGTCAACAGCACCCACCAGCCATATCTGTGCTTGGGGTTAATGCTATCTTCCTCGGGGGTCAAAGGTTGTGTCACGTTTTTTTCATTTCCCAAAGCTTTCCGCCCACTCTCTCAGAATATCTGCTTTATGTGGTTATCATATCACCTGGTAAATGTTAACTGTAATCCTAGCAGTCCCTTCAGGGCGTGAAAATGAAAAATGACCACTCTCCCAGATGTGCACTGTGTAATTGTGGTTTGAAGATTGTTTGTTAGTGTTTATGATGAAAATGCCAACTTTTTAGACTATCATTAAGCTAATCAAAATTCTTACGTGATCTCGAAGAGGCGGACACTGCCAACCACAATCAAATAGTCTGAATGAATACCAGACAGCCAGATTGCACGGAAATTCAACTCAGTGTTTGTTTTCACAATGTTTTGAAGCAATATAGACAAACATGTCTTTTTTTTGCTTAACAAAGTAAAATAATGCCATAACATGTCGATGCTATGCTTGCTCTTACAGCAGTGCTCTTGCAGTTGCTCTTATATCACATAAACAATTCTCAAACTATCATTAAAAGTCAAGACACTAATCAGCTGATTACACAATTGAGATCTGAGGAAGATATGAAAGAAGTTAGTGTGCATTACACAATGTTAAATTGCATGTTTTGTTTCTGCTACAGCATACATTTCTACTCTATCATACCTTATCTAATTTATAAAAAGGAACACACGTTTTGTCCTGCGCCTTAGCTCGTTGTACGGGAAACCAAACAAGCTGGAGAAAAGTGCACCGCTAATGTCAGTTTGCAGGCTAGGTAGCTAATTAGCTGAATAGTTGCAGCATATTAAACTTGATGTAAACTTAACTGCAAATTTCACTTCAGTCCCTTTAGATCAATGATGCTCAACTTGCGGCACACGGGCCAAATCTGGTTCTGACAATTCTCTAAATAACAATAAAAATAAAATTATTTTTTTTCGTACTTTTAATGAAAAATGTGGTGCCAGTGTGCGTAAAACAAACATGAAAATAGATTAGTAGAAAAACAAAAGTGCCTGGGCAAAGCAAGTCCTAGTTTCTCACTACCCCTGCCCACAACACTCATTCTGTTCAGCTAGAGCAAGTTTCTTTTTCTCTCACTCCCCTGCTGGGGCTCTGCCTGCCGGCATCTGTCAATCAAACTCAGAAATAGATATTTTTCATATTTCCACCTTTTTTTGTTTCCTTTTAATAGTAATAATAAAAAAATAACTATTAACAACAAATTCAAGATTTTAAAACCACAGTTTATTGTTGACTCCAACAAGTAATGAGAAAATGTTATTTCAGTTGGACTTTTTAATTAAGTAACCTTGTGCAGGCTGCCACTACCTGGCAGTCAGTATATATTGCTTAACAGTCTTCAAATTATGTAGTCAATCTTATTAACTCATCCAACAAAATCAATATTAGCTAAACAAGTATGTATTCAACAAGCTGAAATATACATTAGTTTGGTTTACCTGAAAGTCAAAGCGAAATGTCATCGGCATAGTAATGAGCTGAGATGATTATTGATGACTGAGATGTCAATATTAATACGGTGTGAACATAATATTGATAAAAAGATTGCATTCTAATCTTGAGCGTTGAAGCATGCCATACATAAATAATGTGGCTGATGAAAAAAAAAAAATCTAATCTTGCAATTTTCAGGGCAATGTGAGCGATACTACTCTTCATGAATACTCTATCTCAATACAATACACCACAGAGAAGCCGGCACAGACACTTAGAGATGTGAGCAGTTTCAGCAGCAGTAGAGTATTAGACTGTTAATGCAGTATTGTTCCTACTGCCTAGCAAAGACTCTGGTATCTTCTCTAATAGTCTGCAGATGTGGTGATTTGTAACATGCAGTGAAATAGGGGACAAAGAGTGAGAGGGAGAGAGAGAGGGGGGTGGTTCCTCATTGGAAAGCTAAATAATAAGGTGAACAATTCCAAGGCACTGTAACCATGCTTCTGCCTGCCTGGCTGTCAGTTCTGCATCCCCTATTTTCTGCCATTTTCCTCCTCCTCCTCCTCCCCCCACCCCCCTCTTCCTCCCCCTTCTCCTTCTGGAGCATCGCTTCATCTCTGTCCTCTGGGAATACTTTGGAATGTGCAGACAGGTTTGTGATGGAGCTGCTGTTGTTGAAGCTGCTTACAGAAAGCTTTGATGACCAGTGATGTGTTACCCATTATTGTCACTATATACAAAATTGTATGTATGTCTATCTGTGTAGACGGTATGCAGAGGCAGACACCAAAACAAGGGTGTGTCTGTGTATTTTCATGTTGATGCTGCCTGTATCCTTACAAAGTAGTAATTTATGTTTATTGTTAATATTGTTCCACGTGTCAAAAAAAGCTCAAATTATTAAAATTGTATTTCTTTCTTTAGCACCTGAAAGATTATTGAAAAGTACCAAACCAAGTGTCTGAATTTGATTCTTATCACCACACTGCGACTTTAAGGGGCTGTGCTTTCTTCTTCTTCTTCTTCTTCTTCTTCTTCTACCTTCCATCTTTTGAACATCAACAGCCTTTTGTGATGTTGACATTGCAGAATTCAAATAGAGAATTTCAATATTTTTCCAATTAATTGTGTCGCTATGTGTGGATGTGGTAATAATTAATATTCACAATCTCTGTGTTTGTTTAGCTGGCAGCTTCCTTTCACACCCAGAAACTAAATTCCTTTTTTTTTCTTCTGCATTATCAAGGCCAATATTCAAGGTCTCAGTTTTATTATGCGAAACAGACACAGTGAGATGAATGAGAGCCTTCTTCAATCTACTTCTACCTAGCAATCTGCTCTGAGTATCTATAAGCACCAGTACAGTAGATGTTTACAAGTACACTTTCCATTCTCTCTAATATATGATACTATCTTCAAATGCCATAGAATATGAAAAGATGGAATATTTCATTATGCAAAACTCCCTCTGCCAATAAAACCATCCTCTCTGTTTGCACAACCTCGCTCAATCTGGCTTTTTCTCAGTGGAAAAGTCCCTTTTACTGTTTCTCCCAGACTTCCCAAGGCTATGGCGGAGATATAAC
The DNA here is from genome assembly GCF_900634415.1 of Cottoperca gobio. Classification (NCBI taxonomy): domain Eukaryota; kingdom Metazoa; phylum Chordata; class Actinopteri; order Perciformes; family Bovichtidae; genus Cottoperca; species Cottoperca gobio. The sequence goes on from NC_041368.1 coordinate 11,852,563, forward strand.
AAAGAAGCGCATATACAGACAGCATGAGATGAGGCACTGGGAGCTGAATGAGTGGATAAAGCTGAGAGGTAAAGGAAAACCAAGAGACACTGAAGGGGGACTGAAGATAATTAAAAGGATCTTCAGAGCGATATAGCCCTTAGCACTGGGACTCATTCATTTACACACTTTTAAATGCCTCTCCACACACGTACATTAAAACCAGTTAATGCACCTGTACCAAAAGATGTGTTTTAAAAAAATATATTTTTCATGCCAATTAAGACATAAATCTGTGTCGCCTCCCCACCCATATCTTTTATGCGAGTTATGCAAAGCACGTCAGGATGCAACTCCTTTTCATAACAGCAATCTGCTGGCAATTTATCACAATCAAGCATGAAAAATAGGCTACTATGCTGCTGAAATTATTATTTTGGGATTTAATATAATAGATTGTGTTTCCAGGACAACAATGCAATAACTAGTTCATTTTTATGGTTAAATGTCAAATTGAAATATGTGCATGAAAGTAATGAAACCTACATCTAGTGGCGTTCACGTTTACTCTCTGTGCACATACACATACACTCACATGCGCACATGCATGGCCAATGGAAGTTGTGAGTTTACGGTTCATCTATCAGATTAATGTCAATATAACATATATGTGTAGTTAAGAATGGCATGTGGCTGATTGTATGTATACTGTGTATGGTGATAGATCAGCTATCGTGACGTAATGCACCTCTTTTAGGACAATAAATGTCACGCGTGACTTCGCACCGCCACCCTGCACTGATGAAGCGGTGTTTCCGGGGCTTGTAATCATGGCAGTTCTGTCCCAGGTCTCTGAGGTCAGAGGGATGAACAGCTGATTTGACAACCTGTCAGCAGCTGGTCTGACACCAGAATAATGTGTGCCAGTGGAAGAATGGGAGATGAGATAAATGCCACCTGTTTCTATGTGACTGGACATTTCTGTCGGACCACTCATACTCGATGGGAAAATGCCTCCAAAAGAAAACAATCCCAATTTCTCTGAATCAAAACAGGATAATTGTCTCCCTTTCGTTGATGAATTAGATCACAACAGTATAAATAAATCACGGCATGTCGAGTTTTGATTTCTAATCTAATGTACAGTATAGGTGGGTTTTCTGTTAACTAAACGTTATCGCCTGTAAGGAAAGTGTAGCAATTACACCCATGATCAAATGTAGTTAGTATTGATAAATACAACTAAACTGAGGAAGAACATTTTTCTAAAGGAAGTCGTGTTTTAACATGAAATAATGACATAAAGCATCAGTATCCGTGAAGATGTAATGATTAGAGTGGCTCTGTGTGCTCTATGCTTGAAGGCACCTCCATAGTGCCACATTATGTATAGTAGCAGATGAATGCCAGATGGGCTCCCCTACCCTAATGTGGAAATTGCATTGAGTGCTAATGTGGTTTGTTTTTAATCATAGTCACAAAAATATATTTAGATTCAGTGAGACAATTTATACCCAGAAAAACGTGAAAACAACCCTGTTTGTCAGTTTGTCACCTTTGTGGTTTATTTTTGCCATTTTGATGCTCACTGCTAAACCTCGTGAGAGCAGCGGGGCGAGGCCAGACCCAGAATTTCTTTATAAGGGAGAAAGAGTAGAGGCGCTTTCAGCCACTTTTTTATTTTTATGTTTTTATATCTGGATCGTTAACTGTTTGACAGTTTTGGTATTTACTTGAGCTATACACATATGTCAGATTTTCCCTAAACATTAGTACATTTTAGAGCCGAATGTTACACACGTTCCAACAGAATCAGATTTTCATCTGACTGGTTTATTGAGTGTAACCTAGCAGGTTTTCTTTTGCATCTTTTCATCAAAGATTCACACACATACATACAGTAAGAAGGATATTATTTTCCAATCCTATATGTTATCCCAGTGGCCTCCAAGCTGAGCAGAGATGGCTAATTATAGGCTCACTGAATTCATTTCGAGTGAGGGGAGTGAGCTGGAATTCATGGTTTGACTGATAATTGGATTGATCGGGTACTGGGATCCCGGCAAACCTCTCTCTTTTAATGATGGTACTCTGAACCTTTAAAAAGAGTGCAATAATCTCAAGTAAAGTTTGCATGAGAAATGAGTTGCTGAAGACGTCGCATGAAAATAACAACATGCCCCCCACCCACCGCCACACACCACTCTGTATTTTGAGTGAGAGAAGCGTCTCAAGATGAGCGGTGGTTTAATTGACAGATGCTTCACTAACTGGTTCCCCTCACTGACAGACGAGGATGTTTTTACACTAATAGCCATCGGACACCTGGACTTCTTGTCAGTTTTTCCTTGAGGTTTGTTGACAGCGCGTGCAGAGACAGTGTGATGTACTGTAGGACCGCTGTCAGTCTGATGTCTTATGTTCTTGCTGTCACCTCTTCTCTATCACTCACACAAAGTGCCATTTATAAATAGAGCGTGCCGACGCCATGTGTTGTTTTTGTTGGCATGCATTTCTTTGAATATTTGTACCTCTGAAAAAACAGACAGAACATATAAATCATGGAAGGAGATTGAGATTTACTTCTAGGTTTTCCCTCATTTATTATTGAAGCACATTTTATTCATATTAACCTCTTGGTTTTTGTTTATCTCAAATGCACAGCGTGTCCGTTCCCCCGCATGTGTTATCTTTTTAATACGCTGGTACAATAAATGAACTATAAAGTCTGAAGAATTCATATGAAATATATTGTACGGAGACTAGATCATTTTAAATGTTTCGGGTCAGGGCACTCATAATCCCCCTTTTCTTTTAAGTGTATTTTCTTTCTGGGTTTTGCTTGTTTGAGTAGAATTTGGCCTTGGGTTTGCCTCTCTCCACCCTCTCTATCTGCTGCGGCTCTGTTGGCATTGATTATTTCAGACCCAAGGTATCCACAGTGTGTGTGTGTGTGTGTGTGCATATGTGTGTGTATCTGTTTCACAGTCTCTAGCTCCGCTGCATGCTGAGAAGGCAGATATCTCTAGAGGTTCTCTAATAGAGCGGATAGTGTTGCTCGCCTCACATTGCCATAGGGGAGGGAGGCAGCGTGGAGGGATATAGAGGAAGAATATAGGGGAGAGGGCAGAGGATGATAGTATTCATCGGTAACTTGCAGATTAGAATGAAATCCTGTGTGTTTGATTAGCCCTTTGACTGCACTGGTCACAAACACTCCTAGTTTTAGATAATTGAATTGTGTTTTTTCAGGAGATATCACAGGGAATGTGCTGTGCTTGAGTTTATCGTGATGAAGTAAAGGGTCAGTGTTAGAAAAATAGTCAGTTAACCCAAATCAAAACAACAGACACGTTTCCTCGCTTACCACGGTATCTAGACATGCAGAGAGTTTTGTTTTTATCACACCCACGTGTTGAGATATCTGTCTCTGAGATCTCTGTCCCCACTCTAATTCAATGGAGGGGTTTTGTTTGGGGAGTTACCAGCATTTTAAAAATGACTTTTGTAAACCAGCCCTTTAACAACACCAGCAACACAAAGCCAGGTTCAAAAGCAACATCTATTTGCAGAACAAGTGTTTTGTTATTCTGGATAATAAAAAAAACATGCTCACAATGGTTTCCATAGGGACTATTATTTTGGGTTATTCAGCGCAATGGGACCACTTGCTTTGGAAAGACATGTTGCTTTGTGTCATTTCTTTTAAATACTTTGAGCCCCACAAACACAATTCCATTTATCTCCACTGTATCGTTGTAGCACCTGAAATCCTAGAGTCATATATCTCAGAATCTGGGCAAATAAAACCAGGCTATCAAGGATATGTAATTACCACTATAGTTAATTAAGTGAATTGGCCTTTTAAATGCACATTATGTAAATGTCTGACCCATGGGGTCTCTCAATCAAAACAGAAGCAGCGTGGGATCATGGGAATTTGCTCAGCTTTTTTCTCTGATAACATACTTTTTTTTTTACCAGGAGGCGAGTTATCCGCAGAGGTCTTCTCTTCTCCAAAATAAACAGACCCGGTGATTAAAACTGGTAAAAACACTGAAAAAAGCAGTTTCAGAAAATTGTTGGTAACATTTGGGATAATGTGAGTAACTCAACAAAATATATAACATATGTGTTGTTAAAGTCAGAGATATTTTCTCTCTGATCCACCTATATGTGTTCGAAATAGACACATAGCAATAATAGATATGAATGCTTCCTCCCTGAGTATGCGTGTGTAGTGAGGAGCAGCAGCACAGCTAGATGACTCCAGTACGAAATTGCTTCTGGGAGGTAGAAATGCAGGAAGCTTCACACTCCCATGAACACACAGCGGGGCATGTGCTGTACATTGTTTACAGTATACACAGTCTGCCATGTTTAATAGCCCTCCCCGTCACTCCCATTTGTTTCTGAACAGAACGTCAAGCTCACAAACACCGGGACTTTAACAGCCAATGCATGTTTGTCAGTACGCTTCAATGGATGCCATTAAGCATGGGCTACCTTCAGCCCAGACACCTGCTGAGTCTAATCAAGGGTTTCAGTCCCAGTAAATCTCACTGTTGCCTTCAAAATTACTCTAAATCTTCTGCAAATGTAAGTTGACCGCCCGTTTTTCATTCAAATCCCCAAACAGCTGCGTATTTATATCAAGCAGAGCGGAAAAAAACAGTGCGTTCCACAACAAACCAATTAATTTGGACACATGCTGCCATATGAGGCAGTGAATTGAAATTAAGAAAATAGAAGTCAACCAGGGCTAGACAGAAAACCTTGGTATAATGCGGTTTGTTGGCAGGTGGAGAACCTACAGAACTGAAACGAAAACGATAATTACCACTGACCTCGACTCAACCCTGATTCTCTCCTTTACATGTTTGTCTTTTTCTCCCCATGTCTCCTTTAGAGACACACAAGAAACTCACTCCTCACAGACTGAAGGACAACATTTCATTTGAGTACACAATGTCAGAAACGTCTTCCCAGATTTCTTTTTAAAAAAGGTCACCCTATCCCTAACTGCCTCTTATTTCTTCCTATTTGGATCCAGACAGTGCTGAGTCTACTAAGAGGAAGACAGCTGGAGGGATTACAGTGAGCTAATTATAAGATATCTCTCTATAATTGCGGCAGATTACGCTATTATTCATACAGAGGTTAGCTGTACAAAATGCCTTAACCACCATCACATTGCGTAGCATGTATCGCTATGTATTATTCACTATTTATACAGCTGAAACTAAGAGCTCCCGTTTAAAGAGCCTTGGAAAGGGTAAAGAATAACCAAACCCTATTACCCTATTACAGCTCTTTCCTCAGTCTGTAACGCAGCATTGATGACTCCATTAGGCCTTTGCATTGAGGGTATTGTCGGACAGAAATGAGGAAACATCACGGCTCATTCCGGTAGCAGATCAATCGTTGAAACTAATTCCAGGAGGAGCGCATGATTTGACGTCTGGGCTGGCCTTAAGATGACAAACAGACACTTTAGTAGAGGAAATCATTTGAGCAAACACCAGAGTTATATTGATCCGGTGTCCTTTACTCTATCTGCTCACTCCTCGACATCTTGGAAATTTGCTTTTGTTGAGCAAAGCATTACTTTCAATGTTTCAGTAGCTCAATGGTCAATAGCACAGTTGACAGATGTTAGGTGTTAAGGTACAGCCACATTTAAATGCTGTCGGATTAATTGTATTTGCCCAGAAGCAGTCTTTGGCAATGCAAATCTTGGACCTTCCCCACTTCCTACCCCCTATTTAGGGCAACCTTGCACGGACCACACCCATCTTCGAACGCAGCCTTCATACGTCTGTATTTAGGCCAGGGGCGTAAAGTGGCGGGCCAGTGGCCCCTCTGCCCCTTTTGCTCGGACCACGCCCATCATCAAACTCACTTCATTTTAATTTGCAACTACAGAGTTTTTTGATTTCATCTTGCACAGTTGCAACTCTATCATGGTCACAAAAAACAGGCAGGTATATAAACACCTGGCAAAGTAGTCAAAAGCTCTTCTGGGGTAGTTCCTGCTACAGTCGGTGTCTCCAGGAACACATTCTGCCATAATGACACACACACACACACACACTTACAAAGTGAAAACAACATCACTCTTCGTGGCTGGTAATAAAATAAAGTTATACACATTTGTGGTACACAGTTTTTCAAATGAATGAACTAAATGTAAACCGGACTACATGTAGTATATGAATGTGACTAATGAGAACCAGATGTTTTTGTTACTAATAATACTAATTAGCAGCATGTTGTACATAGTTACACTAGAAGCGTATCATAGCTTTATAGTAGTATGGCTATGAGATAGTTTGGTTGGCAGTGTCTTCTTCATTCACGGTACAGCATTTGGTACAATGCAGTGTCCTAGTATAGTATGATACAGTATAAGGTGCGGTAGGGGACAGGTGGTAGGTGACATACCAGACAAAATGTATTGGCTAAACATGTAGACATGTGACATTCAACAATCCCTGACCTATAAATGTAAAGGAGATTGAAATCCCCAGACACCAGAAATGTGTCACTTGCGTGGGATTCAGTGGAAGTGAATGAGAGGCAAAGTAAATATTCACAGAGCATGGTGAAAGTGTCCATCTGCATATCTCAGTTGCCAGGATTACAGTATGTCGTTCATCAACCTTGCTGTTCTTTTTATTTAAATAATCTATTTAGCGGTATGTTCACTTTGCCCCCTCCTACCTCCTCCTGCCCATCAGTGCAGCTGTCTCTGTACACATGGTGCAGCAAGCCAACCTTAACGTTTTCTTTGCACTGCTGCTAAAACCAATTAAATTTACGGCAAAGAAATCACCTGATTACAAAGCTGCCGAGCCCCCCACCCTTTCCCTCTGGTGTGTGTAGTCATGTGTGCATCTGTGTATGAATGCCACCGAGGGCAATGTTAAGAGCTGATCAGGTGGGAATGTGACATACTTTCTGGTTGTGCGTGTGCCTGTCTCTTTGCTAATCCATATGGGCAAAGCACTAATTAAATCCAGAGGCTCAACCGTTCACACCACTGGCTGCTTGGCAATGAGAAAAAAATCTGTTGGTGTTCTGCCAGGTAATATGACAGAAACAGTGGGGGGAAGTTTATGGGGGGGGGGGAGCCAGTAATAGAGAAGGAGGTGTGACAGAGGCTGTTTGTGTGCAGTAGTGAGCTGACCTGCAGAGACAGAAATATTAAAGGGGACATATTGTGTAAAAAGCAAACTTTGTATTTGTATATCTGCAGTGCCTACACGTCAGAAAACATGGGATTCAAGAATATCAGAATATAGCTCATCAGAATATACCGCACCTCCCCATCTTAGTATCTCCACCCACAACTTGAGAACTACTTTTGCACCATATTTTTTTTATCGAAAGCCAATAATAATAATAATAATAATAATAATAATAAGCTTTATTTGTATAGCACCTTTCATACAAGAATTGCAGCCAAAAGTGCTTCACAGCAAAAACATAGCACAAGATTAAGAGCATTTACAGTACAATAATCACAGTGTTGATGTAAATGAGTGTGAAGTAGCATTATATAATAATTATTAATTCTGCTATTATAAAATAGCAGAATTAAAACAATATAAAATAGCAGAATTTAAATAATATAAAATAGCAGAATTTAAATAGTATAAAATAGCAGAATTAAAATAATATAAAATAGCAGAATTAAAACAGTATAAAATATCAGAGCAGACTGGGCTTTTTTTTTTACTGGCTGAGGGCAGCTACAGTTAGCAGCAATTAGCGGTTAGCGTTACAACAGGCAAAGCTTTCTGTCCATCAGGAAACTCCGTAAATCACAAAGAGTTGAGGCAGAGCAGCCAGAGGACATCGGAGGGTTAACTAGAAAACCTTTTCTCCATAAAATGTGATCCAGTCTCACTAAAATCATCATTGTGTCGTAAAGCCTGACGCACTTCTCCCAAGAGGTTGTGCAACCAGCTCACTAACATTACACAGTGCAAGAACAAACACACCATTCTCCCTGTTACAAGTCAGTGTAGCATCCAAATGATTTTTATGCTTTTATTTTAAGGTAAAATACTGAAGCACTTTTCAAAGTTGTGAAATGCTTTACGTGGTTGAACCGGTATTTAACACATTTCAGGACCATGGCAAATAAACAAGTTAGACATAAAAATGTACAAAAGTGTTAAAAAAGGATTTAAAAGATGTCCCTCTTTCTTAAAGCCTCAAACCCTCAGACAACGTAAACATGTTCTCGTAGAAAAACAAGTATGAACCTGAAAATGAGCATGAAATATCCCCTTTAATTTTAGTCTAGTGTTTGTAGATGGTTCAGTCAGATTGGCTGCTGATGATGTAGATGTCTGTGTAAGAGGCCAGCTTTTGGCAGCAGGGTTAATAGCAGAGGGGGACATCAAGTCATGCGAGGTCTCCTCAGTGAGCCAGCCTTGCTGGAGTCACAGAGACAGACTGGCAGGCTGCTTGTCTCCCCAGAAGTGGGTGCCTCCCAGCTCTTTTCAGGCCTTATCAAATCTAAACAGTATAAATGTGTGCCTTCCCTCACCCCTGACCCCATCACTCCCCGTCGCTTTCTCCCAATCCCCACATCTCCACAGCAAAAACTTCTTATTTTGTTATAAGTGGGGTGGCTTTAGCCCCAGATTTATTCCCTTTTAGTGCATTCATTTCCATATTGCTTTCCAGAATAGTTGAGTAGGATATATTTATTTATTTATATTTGTGTGTGCAAATCTGCATGACGGAGGTCATTTTATAATTGTTTCGCTACATGTGTGTTTCCCAGTAATTTCACAGCAAATGCGCTGATGTTTTTTTTACGGATTGTGTGACGCTACGCTTGATTGCTCTGCTGCCGCTTGGGAGGGCTAATGTATTGGTTTATTGGTGTTGTGTTAACAGGATAAAGATTTATGGGGGGGGGGGGGGGGGTTCAGACCAGCATGTGTTCTGTTGTCCACACAACAGATAGATAAATAAATGGAAATTGGGTCCATTTGTCACTGACTGGCCTTGCCGCCTTGTCTGGGATGCGGCGTACCTGTGGAGTGCAGAGCCCGGCAGAGATGTGACAGTTTGTCCCTTATCGGCTCGTCTGTCACACAACTACCGGCTCAAAGGAAAGAACAAGGCAAAGAGGCAAAGAGCTACCTCTGTTTGATTTCCTGCTGTTTGTGCCCACACCTTTTGAAAAAGTCTCCGGTCGAGTTTGTTGCTGCAATGAAGAGCGACATGAAATCACGACCTGAAAGAGAAGAACAGTGAAATCAAATAGTTTTAAACAGAAAATCGATGCCCATATTTTTGCATGGTTGTAGTTCAAAGTATGATATCTTTCTTTTTTATTAGCATGATCAAATGTACCTCTTACCGTTCCCCCCTTTGACAGGCGATGTCAAAGTCAACAGTATATGCCGCATAGAAGTAGTTTCATCATCTGAAGGTTGGGAACCTGAAGATTAATTTGAGATGTGGATCAGCACTGTATGTCAAGTTGTTCTAGTCATAAATCTGAAACAACTAATAATTAATCAATTATAATAAATCGTGAAAGTGCAACAGGGCTTACAACATTATGAAGTATTTGATGGCCATTCCCATGCTCAGTTATGTCTTATAAGCAATGTATGGGTCAATACCATTTGTTACACAGATTTGGTGCTAAATTAACATTTACCATTCGAGAATTGATAGAAAATTGTCAAAAGTCCCTCCAAAATACCACATTAAGACACCAAGACCTCGAGGACCACCATAGGAAATCAAATGCTATGATTTGGTATCAAACAACCTTTGACATTTGGAGATTATCTGTTAGAATTTCATTTTTGGTGATTGTATGGCGAGCATTTATGTTCTATAAACTGCTCAGAAACCTCCTTATTGTAATTGTTTTCAGTCAGATATCTTGAGGTGAGAGGTCAAGGGACCCCTGAGAATATGGTCATGCCAGTTTTTCCCCTCACCAAAATTGATTTTTTATCTTTGGATTGTTATTTGGCTTCCTCCAAGCTCCTCTCAGCTGAGCGTGGCTTTGCATCCTGAGTCATGTGGTTACACTTTGGTTAATGTTAGGAAACGATCGTGGCTTCAGTTAAAATAAAAATAAAGTAAACATGTCCTGTGAAGGGCTTCAAGTCATTGTTAACTTTTTTTATATTTCACCCAGACTGCCATGGTTCCCTAACCCTAACCCAATGCTTTGAGTTGCCTAAACATTAAGTTTAATCACGCTTCAGTCATACTGCCACAGATATTTTGTGTTGTCAGTTAACATTTTGCAAATTAATTCAGACCCGATGTTTTGTAACTTACCATATTACGTTAATGAACAACGTTTCCTCATTATGTTGATGAAAAATATAATCCGGCCAGCATTATATTCCTAACAAAACATACTTGCCGTTAGCAAATTAGCAGTATATAACAGTGATTTCTAGGAGACAGGATTGTTTATTAAGCACATTTCCCCTATAATTTCCTCAGGGATACAAGTTGTGCCACAAAATGGGGAAAAATCTTCTCATGCACAGTAAGTGCTGAGTTTACCAGAAGCAACAGCAGTTTCTTTGGAACATAGAAGAATCGGATAATCATCTTGGTGTGTTATAGCTTCATGGCTACACGGACAAAGGAAACTCAAACTTCAGCAATATAAAACCCAATAAAATGTAAACACTTGATATGGGATAAAGTCTTCATCAAAGATAGGAATACAATTAGTCTCACAGGTGGTAACTTTAAACTGCAAATGTGTGTTAGCCACCATACAAAATAACCTGCACCTGTAGTGTTATTTATTTGAAGCTTTATGAAGTAAGTAGAAGTAATTGGAGTAATTTCACTGTAATGTTCAGCCAGCAGTTTTTCTAGTCATTTTTCTCTTTTCTTTTTTCATGCATCGAGGAGAGAGACGTTGTGGCAGAGACAGACATGAAGCCACAGTGCAGTTGTGTGGTTTACTCTGGTATTCTGCTGACATGGGATCCATTAGGAGGGTGTGGGGGAGGGTTGAGGGTGGAGAATGCACAACAGGACTTGAAGAGAGAGAGAGGGAAAAAAAAAAAAAAAAGGAAGCGTGGGCCTAAAAATCAGTGAGCATATCTGAAAAACTTAAGAGCAGGTTCGAAGCAGGAGAGAAGAAAAATGAGATGGGGAGGAGCAAAGCCTTGAGAGATGGTGAGATAGCTTGGAGGAAACAAAGGAGATGAGAGTAAGCAGAGATTGAAGTTGGAAGACAGGAAAACACAAGGGACAATGAAAAGTGATGAGGGTGTACTGTACATGCAGGGAAGGAAAGAGATGAGAAGAGAGTTGGTGGGGAGCTGATTCAGCTTACTTTGCACTGGTGGAGAATCAAAGCTGCATGGTGGAGCCTATATAAGAATACCCAAAAATGGTCTCTAAAAGAATATTCAGGTTTGCACTAACCAAAGTAGCAATAGCAAACTCTACAATCATGACACCATAGGTGTGTAGATTGGTTCCCTATAGCTAAGCCTCACTTTCACTGCGCAATTTTGTCTGGCCCCCGGCTCGCAATATCACTTTCACAATAAAAGCCCTAGACATATATACACTGCATCACTGCTTACCAGAAAGCATTTCTCTAAGAGGAATATCAACAAAATATCTTACAGTATCAATCCCCTGGTAGCAGAACAACCAGTAATAGTAATGTTAGCTGTGGAAACTCTCCCTGACAAAAGCGCCTCATTGACGGTGGAGGCAAATAAGGGGAACAGGAAGATCAAAGCTAGATCAGTAAGCAACAAAACCTGCGTACTTATTATAACTACCAGGTATTTTACTCTGCCTTAATCTTCTGTGTTTTTAGTTCTTTGGGATTCTTACGGTTGCTTCTGGCTTTGGACAGAAACGTTAGCCAGGCTGCTAGTGGTAGCCATGTTGCTAACGTCATATGAACAAGTAGATCGATCTTCTTGTTCATATCAAAATCAACAGACAGAAAATATGTTATCACCGTCTCCTTTGCAGCAGTTTGTTTGGACACAACTGTAGTTTGTCCTGTGTTGTTGATAATTCTGAGGAACATAGAAAGAGATCTGGTTGTCTTTGCCACAGCGAAACCAATTATAATACGACTTGGAAACGCGAGGTTAACTGTCAATAACGCAAACGTTTGACCTCATCTTGGCCTGCCAATTTGCTGCCATCAAGTCAGGTGAGTCACTTAAATGCTGCAGAGGACTGAGTCAGGATAGGTGCATGCATTTCAACAGAGCTTAGTCATGGCATACCTCACACTAATGATAAGGCATGGTGTCTGTACACACACTTAGTGATCTCTCCAGTGGTGCCCAAATGATACCCTCCGTCCCTGTCATCACTGGAGCCTCGCACGCCAACCAATGGGAGTGTCATTGTCAAGGAGATTGAAAACACCTGGAGGCTGGCAACATCCATCAGCATATCAGTCAGCCATATTTACGTGGAATCAAACATTGACAGACGAATGTTTGTAGCCACAGGGCTGCGGCAGTGTTTGTGATAGGGATTTGCAGAATAACACAGAAGGGGGATGGAGAAAGACGATAACAGAGCTCTGTATTAGCTGTATTTTACAAATGTGCTTCATGTGATTACAGATGCTTGTCAGGGACTCACCTCTCTCACTTTGCTCACTTTGCTCACTTTTCTTGGAACATTTTCACATGCAAATATCCACCCTGTCCAATTGTGCCTCTGACCACAACTTCAAACGGAATGAGCTATCAGGGACGAGACCGGGCCAAGCATCCAATATCAATTTTTTTTCGTATATTCACGTTTTTCTCTCCCTTTGCATATAATTTCGAGCCCTCTGCTTTTACTTCCCCCACACCTATCTGCAAACTCTCCTCGTCAGAAAGACAAATTACCCAGTGGGCTGCTCTTTTAGCTGTGCTTTCTGTACAATAATCAATTTAAACACGAGAGAAAGAGAAGGCTAGAGAAACGTGAAATTATTCATCAGGGTCTCTCAGTAGTGGGGCTGTAGAGGAGTGGGGGATGGTTGGGGCTACCTCGTCCTCCGTGAGATAATTAGGGAGAAGACCGAAAAGCAGAAATAAGGGGAAGGCTGCGGGCCGGCAGTGAGAGGCGAAAAAAAGAGAGTGAATGGAGAGTGTTTGGTGCTGACATGGGGGGATCATAGCTACTCTGAGAGCAGTTTGTTGTTATATTTGGAAATCTTGAGATGGTGTTTAGTTTGTCGTCCCAGCAACAGACAGATACACGGGAGAGGATGGAGGACAGACAGCTGGGGCTGGTGACGAGTGAAGGGGAAGTGCAGAGAGGCGGAGGAGGAAGAGCTTTGAGGGGAGCATGACTGAGAGTTAGCTTCAGTTGAACTACTCAGGAGAAAAGAAGGATAGCGCGAGGAGGGGAAAAATGAGCCAGGCTCTCTCTTGTGGCGGGTGTTTATTCAGAGACCTCTTGTTTCCTACCAATTAAAGGGGCTGGGGACTGCTTCAGCACAATCCCCCCCCCCCTCCTCCTCCTCCTCCCTCTGCTCCCGCTCCCTCCTCTGCTCAATCTGTCTCCACTCTCTGCTTCCCTTCTTCTGCAATGCTTGCTCCATCTGCAATTTTAGATGATACATCTCACAATGCACATTTGCACATGTGTTTTAACCTTCTAAATTCTCCCTTCTGACATCTTCCTTTTTTTTTTTTTACATTCTGATACAAACAGCTACATTTGAACTCTTTCACTGCCCGTAGTTATCCATGGAATAATGTGTAATATGTTTACCTTGTCGTAATTACTTGTATTATCTACAACAGCCTGCATTTGTTCTGTTCTTATCTATACCCTTCTCTGTGCTGCTGCAATGACCCAATTTCCCCAGAGGGATCATTAAAGTTTCATCTTTCACCCCTTGTTCATTTCTCTCTCCATTCATTCCTCCCCGGTGTAGCTCGTTCCAAACCAAACAAGCTTGTCGTTATACTTGATTTCTCTTCACGGTCCTACACTAAATCACCCGTCTTTAGCGTCTCGGTAACTTGAAGGGGTTATAAGTGCCGAAGACTACTGTTTCAAGGCCGTTTGTAACTTCAAAAAGCACATACGACAGATCTTTGCATATGATCACTTATTGCATCTCAAAAACCCCTGAGACGTTGTTGGAGATACCGTATGGTGCGTGTATACGCTTGTACCTAGATCAGAATGTATTTCTAGAAGCTGTCGTGGAGGCTGAGAAATGATTGAGAATTGAATTTTACTACAGAACAACCCTGTCTCTTACAAAATGACGTAGCCACGCAACTAAACTTCATTCTCGATTACGTTCTCCCGGATTACGGTCGCAGTTCTAAACACGTTGTTAATGTTGTACATTGAAATAAAAATAAAAGGAAAAACGCAACAAAACAATTTTGTTATGTTTAGATAGAGAAAAGATCATGGTTTGGCCTAAAATAAACCTGCTTTTTACGTCATTTATTTAAAAAAGTCAACGATGACTGGATTTTACACGGCTTCCTTAGTAAAAGTCCAGTATTTGACACACCCATCCGCCCAGTCCTCTTACTAGAAACGTATATATGATACATCAAAACAAACGTAATCTGGAACAAAATAGGTTTCCCTCAAAACATAATTGACAATGCAGTTTAGCTGTATGTGAGTGTCACTTTAAGGAGACCCAAGCTGAACAGAATGCTTGAAAACTCATTATTTTTGTTGTATACCTCTATGCTGCATATCTTCACGTATCCATCAGTTGTGAGAAAATAATATGTAGGATAGTGTCAAATGCAACCTCTATTCAAGCCTTGGAGTCATGTGATTTCAGCTATTCACACCTGCACTGTCAGCATCTTTCCCTGTCACGATAATTTAATTTTCCCCCTGGTTGAATAAAGGCATTGCTGTGCAATGTTGTGTATCTCACTGCAGACTGTATGCCTGTCAATTAGCATAATATGGCTCCAAATAAAATGCCATAGTCCCAGATACTTGTGTGAAAACAGCCCATGATTCTTGGTATCTCTGTCTGATTTATATATATTTCTTTCTGTCACACTGGAGAGCGTTGCATACCTACCATAGCTTTTTTCTCTCCTGGCCCAGAATTGTCTTTCAGATTGATGACAGGAGAAAGACTAGGGCACCTCAGGGTACATTAGGATGCGGAATATAGCTGTAATTGTGTGTGTGTACTGTGTGTGTGCGAGAGTGTGTTTGTTCGGAGGTAACTTTGCCGATTTTGGCACCCGCCACCCCATAAAACAGAAAAACCACATTGCAGTGACTGCTGAATCGTCTCGTTGAGTGTTGCACTGTAGCTCTTTGTTTCTTTGTGTCTGTATGTCTACTTCTACCCAGGGCTTGTATGTCTTTGTCTTGCTCACTTTTCTCTTTGTTACAATACATCGCCCTCCCCACCAGCTCTTCCTCATCCTCCTCCTCCATCGCCTCTCTTTGTGACCCTGGTGCACTCCTCCCTCGGAGCATCTCTCCTGGGTTTGGCTTTTTATTATTTCTACCTCTACCCACTCTGTCTTCTTTCACAAACAAAGGCCAGGTAGGAATTAGGGTGGATTCTCATTTAAACAAAGAGTAGCCCACTAAGCTTCAGATTTATGCTCTGTCTGCACAGTGTAATTGCACATACCCCGAAGTTTGCCCCTCTTTGCTCTTTGTGTACAGTTCCTAAAAGGTGCTTATTTAGAACTCAACCTAGCCCAAGGAGATTGTCCAAACACCGTAGCAAAGGTCCATTGCAAAGAAGTATTGCATACTTATCAAACGAAAGGTTTCCATGGACCGGTATTACTGGAATACATTTTTCTCAAGGTCCGTCTGCTGTTTGCTCGCCAGTTCTTTTGTTTTGTCAAACAAAGCCCGCAAAGTCTTTATCACCAATCTCACTCCTTCAGGGGGATTCATTGGCCTTATTAGTTTAAAAGAAAACTCGCAATGTGTTTTTTTGTCTGTGCGGAAAAAAAATTAATTGACACACACGCTTCCCTCTGCTAACCATATTTTATCTACTCGTTAATGTTCCCAATTACTCTGTCAAACACTGCCAACGTTTTGCAGCGTGTCACACTTATTGAAATGGTAATGCAACCATCTCAAAGTGAAAGTCTTTCATTCACTGGCTTCTAAGTGGATTTATTCATGACAATTTACTCTTCTCATGCAGGATTACACTAATGAGAGGGTTAAAGGGTGGTGTGTGTGTGTGTGTGTGTGTGGCTTTTCTCTGCTTTCATACGAAGGACTCTTGCCCCGGAGAGAAAGGGCCACGTTTCTACTGCCTCCATCTCTCTCCATTATTTAGAAGAAGAGGACTTGATTTGGTTTTGGACAAATTCCCATTCTGATCGAATTTCCAGCATTTAAAGGAGTTCAGGTGTCGTTTATAGTCGTCACTGTTGTTTTGTGAGGTTTCATCCGATTTAAATCACAAACAAGTCAATGAATGGCTTCGCACCTGGAACAGGCCTTAACTCTAAGTATGATGGCACTCGGAGAGAGCTCGAAAATGTAATCCTTGGCCCATTCTATACCCTTCCACCAAAGTTCATGATAATCGGGCCAGTAGTTTTTCTATAATCCTGCTGACAGTCAGACAAACAAACTGAAAACCTTCCTGGCTGAGATAATTACAACTAGATTTCCACCAAGGCCAATGGTGCATTCATGTGCTCCTCGGATTGTCCCATTTGCAGATTTGGGAAGTCATTTTTTAAACTTTTGTGTGTTCATGACCTTTAATTCAAAATGTGGAAAGAACATGGACGCTACAAAGAAGATGTGTTGTATTCTATTGCTCAGAGCGGTTAAACAACACGCTGATATATCTTGTTTTTCCGACTCGAGGGGGCGCTCATATGAATTCTCTCTGACCGGAAGTAATTTTTCTGATTATTCCGCTGCAGGAGGTCAGGTCCATATTGTTTGTACAGATCCCCAGGTATTGCCTCTGCTCCAATGTCATTTCAGCTTACCACCGTCAACACCCTGTCATACACATCTCCGTGTCCCCTTTAGTGTCCTCCATCCAGCCCTCTCAGTCGTTTGCTCTTTCGCCTCCCATTATTACATTTTCTAACATTTGTTTGGAATAATTAAAGGACCCTTTCTGTGTGACTGGAGATTGTGGTCAATTTCACGATTGCACCGTTTTAAAGATAACGACAGGTGCTTAGATTTAAAGGACGTGCTTGATGAGTGAACAGCAAACAGCGTTTACCTGAGCTGGTTGTATAGGAATGTATGGCGATGTGTTAAAGAGCTCACGGTCTACAAAGTGGTTGCTACCTACAAAATAACAGGTGGCAAGAGCAGACACCACCCACACATAAACATTTTTATTTAGACTTCAGAATGATACGATCAAGGCTTGCATCTTTACAGCACTGAAGGAGCGCTTAGTTCCTGCAAATATGAGACTGCATAGAAAACACAAAGGTTGGCAACTAAACTACCTTCAGTTAACTTGATTGTTTCAGGGAAACGTGTCCTTCCACATGTATTGTTGGCCCCGAGGAAGGAGACGCTTGCCCTAATGCATTTGCACTGATTGAATGAACCTAGCTGCCACCTTGAGTCTGATTTACTTTCTATTCATTTGTTTTGCTGAATAGAAGCTCTTTAATGAAATAGTGAATCCTGAGCAAAATTAATTTACTTGAAAGGAATTAGTATTTTTAATTATTATGAGTATGTGTACTCAGTTGATACTAGAGGAAATAGTTGAACACAAATTATATTTAGAGCAACTATTCTTGATTTATTTTTTCATTTAATTGCAAAGTAATCCCATTTAAGGAGAGGGCACCAAATTGAACAAGTACAACAACCTGTGGGTTTACCCTCACACTCCTGTGACATACAGGTCAGTTAAAACTACCAATACAAATTCTCCATGTAGCTTGGAAGCCTTGTGATTGTTGCAGAACAAAATGTGAAGTAGTAGAAATGACGCCTCCTGCTCAAGGGCAGAAAACACATGCATGATGTGAGAATAGCTTTTATTAAAATGATTTGTTAATGTTGCATGGTGCCTGATGATGGGGTTAACTTTCATTCTTATTCAGAGCTGATTGCTAATACTGGCATTGCAAATTGGTTAATTGTTATTTGTATAAAAATAAAAAACAAAGAACGTATGATGCGTTATAACAATGATCATAACAGCGTTTTATAATGACTTAAACCATATCACATAAATGTTATTATAAACCTTAATAATTGTCTCTTTTGTTTTCAAGGATCATAGTGTATTATAATTCCCATAGCTATAATATATTATAATCTTTTTATAATGCCTTATAATGTGATTCAAAGTGACTCTAAGTGGTCATTGGGAGATTTTAGGAGAATTAATGAAATTCCTGAGGTATATGAAGGTATAAAACATTACAAGCTGGTTATAAGTCGCTATAAGTAGTATATTAAGTTAAACATTTGAATTAAATCTAAAAAGTCAGTGAGTGACCAGCAATTAAAACAATTATGATGCTTGACCTTGTAAGTCATTCTAAAATACTTTATAAAGTGTTATGTTTATTGTTTTAAAGCATTGTGACTATTTATGAGTTACTTTTAACTCTAGTTATACAGAGCTATAAGCAGATTATAACACATTATAAGTATGTTTTTAATGCGTTATAGACATGGACGTCATAGAAAGTGTTATCCAGAGAGATTTAAAATAGATTTGTGAGCTTTGCAGAAGTAATCTTCAGCTAAATGCAAACCTAAGCACAATCTGATCTGATCCTTGCACTATTTAATGTCGTCAGTGTAATCATTACCCACAGTGGTATGATCCTGGGATTCTGTACAGAGGACAACAACAATGTTGAATCACGGCAATTAAACATTTCATACCACACATTACAAGTTGGTATCGGTATGGTGTGTTCAGTGTAATGTAATATTAGATGAATATCTGAATGTCAGATCTTCCCGGTCAGAGCGCTCTTGCTTTAAGTTGTCATGAGTTATGCGTGGGAATGTTTTCAATAAAAACACTGTGTGTATCCCATAAACAAAAGATCACGTGTGTGGGTTTCTCTGAACATGTGTAACAACTTGTCGGCCTGTATTCTCTTCTCAACCTCTCATAAGGCCTTAAGTAGATAAAAAAGTTCTTAAATCTCCATACACAATGTATTGTCTGTACACCTGTATTTATCCTTCTCGTTTGATTGTTAAAGGATTCAGCATTTCATATTGGTTTTGTTTCATACTGTATCAGCATGTGCTCCAGCGCATACCCCGAATAATAGAAATCTGATCATCATCCTGAGAACTGATTGTGGCGTTTTGCTTTATTGTCATAAGACAAGTGAGAGAAATCCCACTGTTTTAGGCCACAACAGGAACTGAGAGTCAACCTGTTGCACTCTTGTTTGATTGACAATTTACCTAACCCCATCAGAGCAGTTTCTCCCAGCTCTTCTGCCACTTCACTAATTATCCTAATCTGCTTCATGTCCGTCTGTCTCTCCATATCTGCCCTCTTCTTATACTCAGTCTCCTGCCTCCCTTCTTACAGAGGGATAGGATGAGCGGAGGAGATTAAAACGGAGGTTACACAATCCTTTTAGCTGGTTTTAATGTCTTCCCCTCACGAGTGATATGTTCTGCACGTACATCAACAGGATTAGAGTGTCAGAACATCCGAGGAACCGATGAACCGGTGCATCCATCCTTGCGCACACACACTCACGCGGCATCGGCATCATTGTACCCATAAACCCCCTGTCAGAAAGCAGTGCCTCTTAATAGGTTGTGTGTATGTCCATTGCACATGTACCATCATTTCGTTTGACTTTCCTTGTGCCTTTTCCATCTGATGTCATTGTGGTTTTAAAGAGTGCAGAACAGCACAATGTTAAAATATAAGTATAGTAACAAGAGTGGGGTTTTTTTCTCTCTAAATGCTAATTTGTGTAGAGGTTGACGAAGAGGAGAAAGGAGGTAGTGAGAAAATGTTAATTGTCACAAGACAATTGAAATAAAAATGATGACATTTACAAAATAAAAGTAAATAAATCAACTTTAGCTCAGCATTCCTAACACGTCTTACATTAAGATGTGTGTTAAGCTAATTTCATGGCCATGACCAGAGGTACACACAGCGGGAGGGGGGGGGGGGGCTCCTTGAGTAAAAGTGAAAGTGTAACATTTTGTCCCAACAAATATTATAACCGGGAGCTTTATCCCAGTAAGTGAGCCCCTATGTTGAGTTAATTGGCTCGCCAAACATAAGATAGATTTATGGCCCTGCATGCAAAAAAAAAATTCCTATTTGCCTTGGGACTTCTGTGAGTAATGATTTCTGTGCAGAAAATTAAATTCAAATAGGAGAGCTTGGGGAGGACAGGCAAGGATTTTTGTGTTTGCTCTATAAGCAGCGTGCGGTGTCTTCTGGATGCAAGTGTGTATTCCTCAAATCTCGTGTGATGTAGTTATGAGACTGAGCTAATGCCTGTCTTCTAATTTGCATGTTCAGAACACTCTTTTTTATTGGATTTGCTCGGTTGCAGTTCATATTATGTTATTGGCATATGTGCTTGTAAAGGGGTACAGGGCCCACTGGACCTCCTGTGTGAGTGTGTGTCTGTCTCTCTTTTTTTTTATCTATCTGACCAGCTACAGTACATGAGCTGCACATATTGGTTTTTCTGCCGAGCAGCTGTTTCTCCTGCAGCTTTCTGTCTCTCCAGACTACAGCTCTAAGAGCAAGGAGGAGAAGAAGAGTAGTGGGCGGTTATAGCGTACAAAGGTGGGGGTGGTGGTGTGTGTGTGTGTGGGGGGGGGGGGTAGAAGTAGAGAGGTAGGGGGTAGGGAAAGGTCAGGAGATAGATTGTGAGAAAAGTCTAGGATTTCATATCTGCTGGGATTAGATGATAGTTGTATTTTGTATTTATATATTTTCAAGGTATTTTAGTGAAAGAGGGCTGGTTTGTATTTGAGCTGAAATGAATGTTTTTAAGCACTGGGAAACATTTAAACACCAGGACAGTGTAATACATGGCTGTACTTATTTTTTACTTATTACTACTTACTCAGGGAATAATGTGTTTTAGTGCACTCTCGACCCAGAGTGCCACGCAGCAGAGAAGGAACCATAATTCCAGCCTCTGCTTTTTTTTTTCTCCATTTTAGTATTTACATATCACTGACATGCTCTGATGAAGCACAAGACAAATAGTCACACTGTACCTATGGTATGTAAGGAATAATAAGAGTATGGGCAGTCGTTTTTAGAGACAAGGTTTTTCTTTCTACTTTATATTCTAGAGAGCATTTCATTAAACTTTCATTTGTCTGCCCTCACTATTGAACCTTTGAGAGGAGGCCGGTGTGCACGAGATACTCGAATAACTGATTAATAATGCATTAGGTAACAATGGATTAAGAAATGAAATAGAGTCCGCTGAACGACTCACTTCACTTCACTTTTTACTGTTAGTGTCATTTATTACTGTAAGTAATACTAACAGTTAAAATTTTCGGGAATTGTTTTTTATTTACGAAACTTTAAGCCTTAACATGTGTTAATCATCTTTACTGTGTTTTGACATGTTATTCCAGTTTAATGAAATTCTGTTTTGGTTAAAGGAATAATTCAACATTTTGGGAATCCCAAGTGTCTTGTCATCACCGTGAGGTTACCAAGCAACCAGCTTAGACCCCGGCACATAACCCTGCTCAAAATGACAATTTGTCATTTCTATGCTTTTTCTTTTTGATACATGGTAAACAAATGACAAAAGATGAATATGCTACTTAATGCTAAGCTAAGTGGCTGCACGCTCTAGCTTCATATTTAACGCACAGACATGGGAGTGGTATTGATTTGAACAATTGTTGAACTATTCCTTTACACCTCATATCAAAGACAACGCCATATAAAACATTTTCTGACAAAAGAGAATACAGTGTAGCAATTGAGGACTGTTGAATCTGAATCTACAATTAAGAATGTGAATGTGAATTTAATTCTGATTGTGTTTATTATACAGTTGTCAGCTAATAATGTTCATCGAGTTCAGACCTGCTGATTGTAAAAAACCTGTTTCCATTCTTAATATTTAATTCCTCGAGTCAGCAGTGATTTACATGCCATGGCATTTTTTCTTTTATTATCTGACATTCCTGATAAATTATAAAACATATGAAAATATAAAACTCATCAAACTAATGATGTGGAAACGCCAAAGTGTTCTTCTTTCTACTTCTTAAAAACCTAAAATATGTCAGTAGTCTCTAAGCAAGCATTTGTATAAGCTGATTGCTAATTGTTTTCCTCCACTATAATATGAGTTGGAAGCAGGAGCATTCACAGCTGCTGTCCTGCTTTTGGCAAAGCTATAACTGATATTAAACCGTCAGCGCCTTGCAGTAATGTTGATGTTGACTTTGGGATAAGCAAATGATTGCTGTACCAAAACAGTTGTACAGCTGGATGTGCGGTATATAAAAGCAATTTGAATACGAAATAGAGTAACAAGGGAGGGTTAGTGTTGGCTGTGGTGACTAAAGAGGCCTCTGGCTGTCTCATGCAGTGATGCAGTGTGATACGGTTACTGTGTGTGCCTCACGCCGCCCCTGTCTGTGGGGTTGGATTTGTGTTCCTTTTTGGTCCAGTTGGACTCTGCAGAGAGGATTATTGGAGCTCGGCTGCAGTAGGCCTTTCAAGCTATGGCTCAGGCTCCAGAGGACTAACAACAAGTCAGACACTGTCAGATCCGGGGTAGTGAGGCCAAGGGCAGATGCTTTGAAGTGGGCTCTGAGATTCTCATCTAGAGGGATCAGATGGAGGGTGAAAAGAAGACAGCGAGAGGTGCAAAGCTGCAGCTAAACAGGCGAGCTGGGTTGGTGTCAGAAGCTGTAGAGACGGGTTTCACTGTTAGAAGCCACAGCTTCAAAAAACCTGTGAAATTCATGTGGGTGCAACGTGTGAAGTAAAAAAGAATGTTTTAAAAATATCAAGAGAGACATGATCGCCTACAAAGCCTTTAAGCTATAATATGTAACATTTTCACATTAAAATGTCTGAAAACAATTAGACCTATGTTATATATTTTGTTAAGCTGCGTATCAATGCACGAGCATGCATCAGTGTTTGCGTTTGTCATTAATTGACTTTTTATCCAGTTTCAAGCCACATTTGTGCAATGCACTTTTTATACCTTGGTCGTTTTTACCTATGAGTAAACGTTAGCGGTTAGCTGCGTTTTTGATACAAAGTTTCATTTAGTAGTCTACTCGTTTTATTCACCTGGTCTGTTTGTTTTGGAGAGGATGACCTCTGCAGATTATTCAGCTCTCTGTTAATTAAAAATCCTTCTGCACGCTGAACAAAGAAGGACTGCAATGATGATGCCACTAAACTTCGTCTCTTGTCCCGTTATTATTTTTGATTGAGAGACCCGCAGTGGCAAAAAATGACATGTTGTTAGTTTGAAATACAGATGCAAGAGTGAAAGAGAAGAAGGGAAAGATGCAAGTGAAGTTAAAGATTGAAGTTTAAGTTTTTGAAGCATGCAGGGAGATGCTGGAGAAAAATGTCTTGTGTTTGTATAGCAGAGGTAAGGAAGAGGCTTTCCTGAAAGCAGGGCAGTCATTGCAGGATGTCCACATTTTTTTTATTTAGTCTGCAACATTTCATGTATGCGTTCAGCACATGTTTTTCCTCATTCTCTCCGTCTAAAGAGCCTGGTTTTGCAAATCCCACTGACTCAAGCAATTTGGGGTTGGACAGCCATGTCAGCAACATCGCTCCTTGAGAATAGCTTGTCAGGATATATTTACTGATAAGCAGAAATTTGAATTGTATGGCGCTAATATGTGACACGAAAAGCAATTCAAGAAAGTCGACTGCTGTCTTCTGGCATATGTTTAGGGAATCAGAGTACTTACATTTGTGTATGCTTGCATGATTTTTACTTGGGCATGCTTAATTTCTTATTATAACTTAATAACCAAGATACGTTTTCCCTTCTGAGAACATAAACAGTCCGTTTTACAAGCACATGTTCTAGATTATTTGTGTGCTTACCCGGCACAATCGGGCCAACTCTTCCTTGTTCGCGTACACACAAAAACATGCACACTTATGAGAACATTCTTCACTAACCTTCATAAGCTTCCTCTGCTTTCTCCCTTTGCTTTATGTCTTACACTAACTCCAGCACTATCACCAGAAAAAAAATCTTTAACAAAGGGGTCTGAGGAAATAGTCCAGGCTTTTAAAACCTACGGAGACATTTGGACCTCACACCATAGTAAAAACAGATGTGTAACCAGATTGCTATTGGATTTATAAGATAGTATCAGTCAATCAATCATATGCACACACACAAACACTCTCTCACACACACACGCACACACACACACACACACACACACTGTACGCACACTTGTGATGGTCTCACTTTCTTCCTGTCTGTTGTAACCTCAACCATGTTTTTGTGTCCCACGAGGAATGCCTTTTATCATGTGACACGGTGGTGTTGGCGGTAGTGGGGAGGGGGTCGTCAGACAGCTGTTTCCCATCAGGACCCAGTCAACTGCAGTCTAGTTGCAACCCCGCCCAGAGGATCAGAGGGGCAGAGCAGCAGCAGTAGAGTGGAGCTCAAAGAAGTGCAGGGGCCACAATGTCTCCAATTAGAAGGTCATCCCAATTTGTTCTCCCATATCCACGGTGCCCATCAGGCGTCTCAGACCTGCTTGTCAGGCGTTATGTACAAATCCGTAGCCAGAGGTGAACGAGTTGCCGCCATCTGGGAGCCATTATGCCTTTTCCTCATTGTTTCCTGTCTTTTCACCCCAACCCAGCTCGACTGAGATCTGCTCTCTCTGTGTTGGCTCAGCTCTCTTGGCTTGTTCAGGTTCTAAGCCCCCCACTGTAATTTAAGACTGGGAATGCTTAACAGCAGTCACTCATGCACAGCTCGGGCGTCTACATTAGCACATGTTGTTCACCTCATCAGGAGTAGAATGTTCGTCAGTTGTCTAGAACAAAAAGTTGGGTTTCATTTAAGATTAACTCTCTCTTTTCTTCTCTTGCAAATAATAGTCCCAGAGCTCTGACATTATTCTGTGACATTTTTCTTTCTTTCTTATGTATTACATTTTTTGAAAAAAACAAACAAATAGACATGGCAAAACAAAAATATGTGCACATGCATGTCAATTCGTATGATGACAAAAAAATATCCACAAGTGGATTAAAGATCAGAAATAGAGTCTGTGGAGCCAAGACCAAGTGAGGTTGAGGAAAGCCCAAAACTGTAGTTCCCAGGTTGACATCTCTTCCTCCTGATATGTTCAATAAAGGGACCCCAGATCTTTAGAAACTTGGGACAGGCATTGAACAGAGTGTACCAAATTTCTTCAAGGTATAGACAAGAAACCATTTCCTTTAGCCATTTTTTTTAAAGCAAGGAGGGGAAACTAGTTGCCCCTCTCTCAGGATAAACCCTTTTTGCAGTGTTTTGACACATTTAAGTTTTTAGAATCCCTTTCCGCTCATCAGAAATGTGCTCCTCCTCATGCTGTTTACAGCTTGAGGCTGGACTGGAGACCTTTCTATACAGTCTATGGTTGAGACAGAATTGAGTGCCTGTGGCCACCAGAAATCACACTCTTCTGTTGGGCTGCTTGAAGTGGATGTGGTCTCCAGTTCAGTCTCTAGCTGGCGAGTTGTGTTTTCTGTGCACAGGCTACTCGTTGTGGAAAGATGATAAATTGCTGTGGTAGCTTTTCCGCAGCCTGCTGGTGAGCCGTCTGCATCTCACCTTTCTGCATTGCTCTGTAGCAGTGTGTCTTCTCGTCTTACTGGTAGCCATTTAGACAAGCAGCTTTCTCAGCAGCTTGTCTCAATAGCCCTCATTCCCTGTTTGAGTAAGGGAGTAATTTCATGATGAATCCTTGCAGATTGTGTATGGTATAGCATATTATTATACATACAACTCATCCAAATGAAGGTATTTTCGGTTGGAGTTGGTGTGCCGCTCCTAAAATAATATGATGGACAGAGCCAGCGAACAACCCTTTATTATGTTGCCTTCGAATGGAACTCGTAAGGTCATATTTTTGACATGGGAAGTCAAGTTCACAATATGCTGCCGTTTAAGTGCTTTGGTCTTTGAGAATGCCACTGCTAGGTGACTGACAATGTGGCCTTGTTCCTGTTACAAAAGTGGTGATAATTCTGTGTTTTGTGCATTTCATTGCCTTGCTAGGAACAAGAAAAGGGTAGACAACAGAGAAAAATGCTAACTAAATAAAGAAAAAAGCTATTTCCCTGGGCTCAGACATTTAAAACATCAGCATATTATTTTCATTATGCGAAAGCTGAGTTTACCACACCATCAGTCAGTCAATGAACTCTCCTCGTTGACACCATAAATACAACTTTGAAGGCACAAACAATATGAGCAGAGATTGTGATTTGTCATTGTCAAATCAAAGTCGAACATCATTGAATTCCACTCTATTGACTCTTCTGTTTCTTTGTGTGTTTTCCAGTTTTGCGCGATGACTTCAGACAGAACCCAGTGGACGTTATGGTGGCAGTGGGTGAGCCGGCCGTGCTGGAGTGCCAACCACCACGTGGGCACCCTGAACCCACCATCTCCTGGAGGAAAGATGGTGCCAACTTAGATGACAGAGATGAACGCATCACAGTAAGAGATGCCCCTTTGACTTTAACCATGACACATCATTCTGACCTTTTAAGGAATAGTTCACACACAAAAATGTTAATGTTGTTATTTCTTACCATCATGTTAGAATCTAGCAGTTAGACAAAAACACTGATTACCGATTGGTAGATCCACCATTAATGTGAGAAACTATTAATCATATGGCTTCACAACACTTGGATTGTGTTGCACAAGCTATTTGGTTTTGGTATTTAGTTGTCCTTTTCATATTTCTAAAGAACTAATTACATCTCAACTATTCTAAAAGTCATTCTAAAACAGGGCTTTATTACTTGAGTCCGGTCTCGTCAAGGTTTTGCACTTGTCTTGGTTTCGTACCTCGTTTGACTCAGTTGGCGAAAACAGCGTGTAGAGCTAGCATATTTTCACATATATTTTGGTGAGTTGAGCGTTCATTTTGACCAAACCAGAGTTGATCGTTGAAAACAGTGGAAAGAAAGAGTTTTATTTTATTTCTGTCAAGTTTGAATGAAGTGTGTATACGATGAGTTAACAAGGCAATTGAGCTAGTCTTAATTCGATGAAAGAGAAGCTCGAAGGTGTACCGTAGATTTCTGTTTTGCGCGAATATATCAGCAATCGCTAGTTATTGGGCTGATGGCGGCAAATTTTAACATCATATCAACCAACCCAAGTGCTTTTACTTGATTTTGCCTCAACCCCTGAAACCAATTCCAACTCAGGTCCAACATTTACTCAAATCCTACTACAATGAGCTGTTATCCAATTGTATGAGCGCAAAGTCACAGGAGAGCAGATGGACTTGACTTAGACTCGAATAATTTGTTCTTTACTACAGCCCTGTTCTGAAGCGTGGAAAAAGCAAGCTTGTTAAGTAGAAATCACAACAATAATTTCCTTTTGGTTATGAGAACAATACAAAACATCATCTGTACGCATGTCCTCTGAGTTCCAGCACATAATTGAAAATGCCAAGAGAAAACCGAACAGAAGATTTATTTGTCACAGAAAATGCTCACCATAAGAAGAAAAACAGTGAATATAATGATTTTTATATGCCTGATGGCAAAAACACACAACAAGAGAAAACAACAAGCTGGCACGAGTAAATGTCATCATATGAGCTACAGCATGCTATTAATCTGATATATTAAGTTGTCATGTGGCGTGAAGTACACAGCAGATGATTTTCTTTTCATACTTTTGTATACACACCACTGATTTCAGACCAAGAAGCTTCTCATTGGTCAGGCCGGCAGGAACAGGCTTCTCCTTCTTTTAACTCAAGAATAGCAACTCAGATGATTCTCTGTGTGTGTGTATGTGTGTTGATTTGTTTATTTGAATGTCTGTGCTACTCCTGGGGACATACAGGAGCGGATTCAAAGCTCATGCTAGTGCGGAGTGACAGGTAGAGTGTCTCTGGGGGACTATTGATGGACAGAGCAGCGAGCTCTGATTTAAGGAGAGACATGGATCAGAGCCAGGAGGGGGGGGGGGGGGTTGGGCCTCCTCTGAGGGAAATACAAAGGCTGCTTTTTGCTTTGTACTTTCTACGTGCCTGTCTTTGTCCTCGCTAATCATCTTCTCTATATGGAAATATGTCTTTGCCGTGAGAGTTCATCCAAAGACATCACTTACTGTACAAAGACCAAAGGAGTCCACCACAAGCGATTCATGGCTACTTTCCATCCTTTTGAGCCTTTCCCCTTGTGACCATCATTTATTAATACTGATACGTAGATAAAGTTGTGAGTTAATACTTAAATAAGGATTTTTAGAAAGACTCACACACAGAAAAAGTTTGATTTATTGATTTAAATAAAAAAAAAAGCTTTAAACAGCAAAGATACGTGTAAATCACACTCCAAGCAGCTTCAGAATGTGTGTGCCTTCAGGGTATCTAAGGCTATGTGAAGAGGAAAAGAGAACACATTGAAACCGTGCAAAAACGAAAGCTGAGGGTTCAGTGTCCGAGATGGAGGATAGACAAACCACATTTGGATTTCTTGGAAATGGAATTGCTGCTAAAAGCGAGGAGCGGTCAGTCCAGGAAACAAAATAAGCTCTTGGTCTGCTCTTTAATCAGCTGCTGAAGTTACTAGTGCAGCGGTATTCACAGCAAACAGCGAACAGTTGCAGAACGCAAGTATAGCATTAGTCAATGGCATTGGTTTGAGCTAGATCATCTCTGCAGTCCTTTAGGAATACTTCACTGGCATCATGACGTTGCCACAACATTTGCTATTGCTTTCAAGGGACAGTCTTTACACAGACTCAGCAGTCCAAGTGCCCCCAGATGCCAGATGAATCTAAAACACAAATCTCTTCATCCAGGGTTCAGCTGGTTAACCTCAATCACCTGATTTTTAATATGGCTATGCTATACATTTAATGAAAATATTTACTGCTTACTCAATGAAATGTAAAACTCCGACGAGGGAAAAGATAATAAGCCAATAATACATGTCTGCACTGACATTCAAGTAATTGGAAAGATATCCTTTATTGTATGTCTACATGTCATAGGTGCCGCTATACCATGTAGCCTTTATTAATGTGAATTAACTTTTATGACTTCATGCAATTCTCTTTCCTTTCATGTGCAAATAAGCCACAAATCTAGAATATATTACAATATAAAACAAGCTTAATTCATGAGTGCTTGGCCTGTGGTATTGCTGCTTGAAGTTTTTCTTGAGAACCGCTCACTGCGCTTCCTTGGGTCCTGAGCAATACAACTGCCTTGACATAGTTGCGTCTCGGACCCAAGTCCGGCTATGTGGGGTCACATAGCAGAGGTATTCATTTCCAAATATGTGTTTTAGTCGTTTGCTTTGATATTACCACCGCTGTTATAAAGTAGCGCCTGGATTTAATTAGCTATGGCTGGTTATTAATATAATAAGTTAGTATGGCAAACTTACACAATTTGAGTTGCAATGGCAGAATGGCGCTGTGGCTGTAGCCTATCCCCTCGTGCTCGTTCAATCCAGGGAAGTGAAAAAGAGTTTGTTTGTAAAGTTAGTATATCCAGCATCTGGAAGTAAAAGTAAACTGCAATCTATGGTACCGCAGAGCCCGGAAGCCCCGCCCCCGCTGCTGCATATATTTATTAATAGGCATATTGGTCACATGTCCATATTGTGTCACATGTCCAAAGAGACAGACAGACAGGCAGGCAGACAGACAGAGATTCCTTGCTTTATGGTTTGATTAGTTTTGGTCCAATAACATACTGTTAAAGTCTGCCAGTACATGCAGCCTGTCTTACTTTCTAGGATTCCAACAATGATGTCATATTTTCATCCATGGCAGTATAAACACTGCACAGTGGGCAATCATGCAGTTGAATTTCTACTCATGTATAGAACAGTTGGCGTTGACTCTAATGTAAGTTCAAACATCCAAACCGAATCCATTGGATACTGACAGAAATAGCTGAATCTGCAATACCAGTTTCCAAATTCCCCCACTTGCTCCTTGTGATTACTAGCGGTTGGCGTTGTGTATGAAATGTACATGAAACCCACAAGTCATACCACAGTCAGTTAAATCTTCCTCTTAAAACCACATAATTTGCAACCCATTTGGAATGTCAGCTATAGTTAGGCCACTCTTCGTTGTTATTTATTTGGTGTACAGTATGAACTGTTTGTGGTGGAAGGTTAGCCCTGGAGGAGGCTGACTAATAAATGAAAGGCTGTTGGTTTCATCCCTGCAGCAGCAATTTAATGATGTATTCTATCGGGTGAGTAGAGTGTGCTCACCAGGCCAGGTGCTCTCTGGCATGACGCTGAATCCCCTGCCTGTTTCACGGACGCTGCACTGTAGGCAGCCTTGACCTCTGACCCCTGTTAAGAAAAAACTGAAATAACTATTACAGGCTGTATGAGTCTCTAGCAGACATATGTGAATAGACTGATTCCATTGCTTAGTAAAAAAAAAAAAAACGATCTTAAAACATAATACAAGGTTGAAAGTTTAATTGAATGGCTGGGGGAAGGTTTCAGATGTCTGGGTGCAGAGAATGTCTTTATGTTTGTTTTGAGATCTTCAGATCGGCATGTGTATCTGCTATAGTATCATGCCTGCTCACATTATAAGCACTATAAAGACAGCTGCCATGGTCTGCAGGGGCGTCTGGTGGATAGGATATGAAAAGAATAAAAACAGTCTGGGGTATCTTTATATACCACCTCTCTGTGTGTGTGTGTGTGTGTGTGTGTGTGTGTGTGTGTGTGTGTGTGTGTGTGTGTGTGTGTGTGTGCGTGTGTGTGTGTGTGTGTGTGTGTGTGTAGATAAGTTTGGGAAAGCTGACTGAACATCTGAGGAAGGTCTCTACAAAGAGGCAGTGTCTTTGTTCCCAGGGTTCTGTGCTAATGTAGCACTAGATATGAATTATGTAATTTCGTAATGGATGACCTTCTGTGCAGCTTGAAAGGCGGTGCAAACACTATTCCTTAGATACAGAGATGCATACAGATGCACACAAGTATTACTTGCTGTTGTGCCATCAAGTGCATACACATTTGTATTTTAAAATGACTTATATAAATGTGAATATATGTGGGTCATATCGTGCGTAAGCTGTGACACATTTTGGCCTTATTATTATTAGAGGTGGGAATCACCAGGGGCCCAACGTTATGATATTTTCATGCTACTTATATCACGAAACGATGTTATTGCGATTTTAAACATTTTGCGTTATGCTGAGTATTGCATATCTATATAACGTATATTGCGATTAATTACTTTAAATAATAAAAAATAAATAATCTAATGCAGTTTCTCAACATTTGTTTTATCAAATAAGATAACTTTTTCAACACATTTCTGAATTCTTTCTCCGATCTTTATCAACTTTGACCTCATCAGAAAAATAAACTTGGCAGTGGACTAAAAAAGCAAATCTTTCCTAAAAGTTTAATTTGTATTTGCAATATCAACAATTTATATAATATAAGCAATTTTTGGCGTCCGTGTATCGAGATAATATCGGCACACAAAATATGACAAATACTATGCTGTATCGATTCTCTACGCCATCCCAATTATTGTCATTGTGAAAGTGCAACGCTCACTCTGTAACTCACCAACTCAGTGCACATAACTACGTTTAAGATCTCATACAGAAACCTTTCTTTTGTGCTTTCTTTTAGATTCGCAGTGGCAAGCTGATGATCACCAACACCAGGAAGAGTGATGCAGGGAAATACATCTGCGTTGGAACTAACATGGTGGGAGAGAGGGAGAGCGAGATTGCAGAACTCACTGTGCTAGGTAAAATATGATTGCATTTCACAATATTGCAGTGGGTGCGGTACTTAGTGTAAGTACCCTCTCAGTTCATGGTGGTTTAGTTTGCCAGTCTGCTATGTGAGGTTTTTGTCACTGGGGGGTATAATAACCCATTAATTACATTGATTATGCAGCACTACCATCCAATCTGCCAGCTTTGAAGAGGTTTCCCTACCAAACATGTGCTGAACATCTATCGCTGCTACATACAACCCCTCAAACCTTTCAGCACAAGAGCTCCCCATGCCACCTCAAACACCTGTTTCCTGCCTCTATTCTCCACCCCCCACTGATTTCCTAACATTTCCCATCAGAATAGAGCTCTTATCGGTATCACATGGTTGCAAGACCTTGGTCTCATGGAGCCATTCAAGGCTATGAGAATATTTTTACAAAATGCAGAAATAGGTCAAAATGTTGTTCACACAGGTGGAGCATAACACATTACTTTGGAGGCTGACAAATGACTATCGCTAGAATATCAAATGTTAATTGCAATATGAAGGTTACTTTTCATATTTTGCTATGTTTCCTATATTTATTAGAATACATTTTCTTTGCTTTGTAGGACAAATATTTGAAGCAATTGAGAGTCATGGGAGCTGACAGTATTGGTAGTTAGAGCTAAAAAACAAAAAACAACGAGCTAGCTTAGTGCCAGTTACACAAACCTTTGATAGTCGACCGACTGCTCACATTCAATATGTGAATTACAAAGTAAATGTTATTACTTTGCTGTAATTCCTTTCAACAAGTGCATGTGATTTGTAAAAAGGATAGAAATGAAATGAATCCCTTCATCAAAAGACAATAAACAATCCATCATTACTCTTGGTGCAGTAACGTTTAGATAAGCTACAGCACCGACACAAAGTTGAAGAAAAATGTAGAGACATTTTAATATGTTTATCTTCAAGAATAGAAGTACATTATGGAAGCTATACAAGTATAACATAGCAAAGTGTAAGGATAGAGATGGCACTCTTGGACATTATGACAATGATTACATTGATACAGTGGTGGACAGTAACTAAGTACATTTACTTAAGTACTGAGGTACTTGTACTTTACTTGAGTATTTCCATTTTCTTCTACTTTACTTCTACTCCTATAACAATTCATTACGCAATATTGTTATTTTTTTCTCCACTTAATGTATTTGGTAACTTTAGTTATTTTTAAGATTCAGATTGATAATTCTAAATATAGGCAGCAGATCAATTATTATGTATAGGTATAGGCAAAGATTAAACGTTAAGAACGTTAAGAATTATAAACCAATACTATAACATATATCGTTCTGAAGTTGGCCCTTGTGCAGAATGAGTACATTTTGGTGCTACGTTGTCGTATTACTACTCTTAATGAAGTAAAAGATCCGGGTACTTCATCCAGCTCTGCACTGATATTTGTGCTGCAGAACGCCCGACCTTTGTGAAGCGGCCCAGCAGTGTGGTGGTGCTGGCAGAGGAGAGCGTGGAGTTCCACTGCGTGGTTCAAGGAGACCCTGTTCCCACTGTCCGCTGGAGGAAAGATGATTCTGACCTGCCTAAGGGCCGGTAATGCACAAAGGCTCCTCTATATATATATTAATTCACCATGCAAACACAATGTTCCAACTTCTTCTTTCATCTCTTGATTGTGTGTGTCCGTCCTGCCTACAGATTTGAAATCCTGGACGACCATACCTTGATTGTTCGCCAAGTGACCTCTTCAGACGAGGGCTCCTACACATGTGTGGTGGAGAACATGGTTGGAAAGTCTGAATCATCCGCCACGCTCACTGTACACGGTCAGTACAACCCAAGCCTCACATGTAATGTCCTCTAAATGTAGCTCCACCTTCTCTTCTATGCACAGTTCACGCACTTTTTTCTCAGATTTCCTTTTCATGGATGAAGTATTTGCTACACAGCTGCTTCTAGCCTAGCATGAGAAGTAACCCTGTAGTGAGTGTAGAACTAATCCCTTGTAGTGTCACAAATTAGCAGGCAGTGACTTTATGTTTCTATTATTTGTGCCTTATGCTGCTGTTGCTGTTAAGACCGCACAGACAGGCAGAATGATCTCTTTTTTTTCCCCTAGCTGGAGGTCATTTAGCAGCAGTTCTAAAAAATAAAAAAACAAGCAGTATAGGAGAGTGCAGAACTCTGTTTACAGGACATTTCATGGTAATGTTATAAACTGAGAAGAGCATGTAAAGTAAATGTTTGCGTGAACGCAGAAAATGGATTAATTTGGTCTGAGTGGTTCCGCCACAATGACACCCTTTAGTTCTTAAATCAGCGGCAGGAAAGAAAAAAAAAAGTCACCTCTCATAGTTGCACACACAGACACATATATACAGTATTATCTATACACACAAACACGGCAGTGACACAGTGGGTGAGATAGACTGTGAGGGCAGTAGGACTTAATTAAAGATAAGGCAGGGCTGGTCGCATGCTGGGAAATGACATGGTTCCAATTACATCGTCTTCCTCTCCCTCCAAAAACATGCGAAAACGAGCTTCGGGGGGGGGGGCTAATTGCGAAGTGAATGGAGAAGGGGAAGGAATAACAGGCGGAAGAGTAGAAGTCGTAAGAGCGAACAGAGAGC
The DNA here is from genome assembly GCF_900634415.1 of Cottoperca gobio. Taxonomy (NCBI): domain Eukaryota; kingdom Metazoa; phylum Chordata; class Actinopteri; order Perciformes; family Bovichtidae; genus Cottoperca; species Cottoperca gobio. Next base: position 11,887,132 of record NC_041368.1, read on the forward strand.
AAATCTGTGTTTCATACTTAAATTAAAAAAAGCTCTGGCTGGTGCAATCATAAATAAAGTCTTAACCACAGAATCATTTTTACTGACCTAGAACATTTGGTTGGTATTAAACAGTTTGCCATTTGAAACAGATGTAGCAGGCCAAGGAGCTTTTTAAGGTTTGCAAATGTCCCAAGTATGAAATTAAATGACTTCTCAGCGTTGAACTTATTAAAATGATCTGCATTTTGTCAAACACTTGGCAGAATATGTTACATAACTCATAAAAAATGTTTCCTTTACATGATACAAGTCTTTTACAGACAGGGTGCTTAACCAGCTTTTCTGCAAGATCATGTGCCTTACTTATTTTTTTTTTTTTAAGACATTCTCTCAACACAAAAATGTTGAGCAATAACCGCAGTCATCCTCTCGCAGTAGTTCCAAAACCAGCTGGTTAGCTAGCCATTAATTTCACTGTAAATCTAGTTTACAGATGTCAAGATGTACACTAGTTCCCATCTCAAAATGTGTCTTTGTTTGTGTGCTACATTTAGTCGAGCAAATCCTTGCACGGCACCAGCAGTTTCCTTCATCCAGACACAATGCTTCTTACTCTGCCTTCACAGTTTTATGTCCTTGTTAGGGGGGTTGCATCTTTGTCCAAATATGCCTCAAAGCTGGCTGGCTTTGTAACTCAAACCAGCAATTACATGTACTTCTCACACCTTGCAGTCTGCTGACTCTAATAGGGGCTAAACTGCACGCATTGGCCTTTGACATCTGATTTTTTTTATTCCAAACGCATTCATTTCATGAACACCATTTTCAAACTATATTTACAAATGTATGAGCATAGATGGTTTTCAAAGGAATTTATACTGTTCATTGATGCCATCCATATTTGTTTCGGAGGAGATAAATGAATCATATAAAATACATCATCATCAATAAATTATCTTTTCTTTTTTTCCTCTGCCCCTCCATATTTGCATCTATAATAATGATAATAATAATAATGATGATTATTATCTATTATCTATAATAATAATAATCATTATTATAATTATCATTATTATTATTATTATTATTATAATAATTATAAATAAGATCAATATTGTGATAAACACCTTAATTAAAAAAAAAATATTTTTTATTTTATATATATATTTTTTATTGTAGATTGCATGGGGGCAGGAGTTCTAGATAAATAAAACATTTGTTATTTATTTACCACCTCCAAATTACTGTCAAATGTTCTTTCATACCAATTTCATTGTGCTCACACTTTCAAGCATGTGTCAGTATTGTTGAATGCATCATTGCAGTTCCATTCACCTGTTGACTTCATTACTCATTACATTGCTCTTCTTTGTGTCTTTTCCCTTGTAGTCAACACTGGTAAGTTGTCATCCGTCCCTCATCCACCATCAGACAACAACAACAACAAATCTTGAGCCCCTGTCATTGTCCTATCTTCACTGTAATTCCATCTACCAATACAGTATGTAAATCATGTTATGTGTGGGTAAAGTAAAACAATATGTGCTGTTTATTCATAACAAAGGTAAATAATGACTGTTTCTTGCTTCATACACACTAAGCCCTTATTCCTTGGGCTTTTCATGCATACTGAGACGTTTTTAAAACTGGGAATGATAAAAATGTGTCAGGCTGCCAGGTAATTAGAGCTTAATTTCCTCTGCAGTGCCCCCAGCATTTGCCATACGCCCCAGGAACCAGGTGGTGGCAGTGGGCAGGACGGTCACCTTCCAGTGCGAGGCCACTGGCAACCCGCAGCCCGCTATCTTCTGGCAGAGGGAGGGCAGTGAGGTGAGATTGACCCTCAGTCTTTCATCACACCAGATCACTACTCAGTGCAAACAAAGCCAAAGAATGGCTTTCTAACTCTGTGATCTCTGTCTCCCCTCCAGAGTCTCCTGTTCTCTTACCATCCACCGCAGCCCTTTAGCCGTCTGTCTGTCTCCCAGATGGGCAGTTTGACTATCACCGATGTTCAGCGCTCTGACGGCGGCTTCTACAGCTGCCAGGCTCTCAACATCGCTGGCAGTGTTATAACCAAAGCCCTCCTGGAGGTCACTGACTGTGAGTAGAGGGAAGGTGTGATGGAGGGCATATGCGGAGGGGGGTGAGGGTGGGGGCTGCTTTTATTCAGCAGCTTTTCAGCTTCAATATTTTGTATTTGGCTACTTTGCTGCTGCAGTTTTCCCTTATTGAGCGTGTGAGGTGTATTAGGCTACACACTGGTGAGCGCTGCCTCCCTTAAAGGTGTGGCAGTTGGCCTTGGCTTACTAAATGTCAGGGGAGGGATTTCAGGAGATGTTGTTACCATGTGTTACCATGGTGATTGTATGTGAGGAGTTACCTCTGAAACTAGATTTTCTTAATTTACATCTGTACAGTATGCAATTAAAGACGAGAGCACTAGAGGAAATATAAATATTATAATACATTGTGGCTTAAATTTCCATTAATACAATACAGGCTGTGTTCTATTCTAATGTAAATATTTGCAAGTTAAGAATGCAGGATTGACATGTGATATTATTTAAAGGTATATTTATATGGAAAGTGGTCTGAGGGACTATCATCCAAATCCTAGGTGATGAAATAACTGTATATTGTTATTAAAAAAAAGCAATTTAAATATGCTCGGAGGCCCAAATCCGTAATTACACACCACCAGCAAAGTCTACGAGCTCTCAATTAAAAAGACCTGTGTGAAAATGAATACATGTATGTGGGTAACTCCTATGTACATATGTTACATTAATGAAGATAATTGCTTCAGGCTTAAACATTTACTGCATCTCTGAGTTGTTCAGTTCAGCCCTATTAGTTATAAAGGATGATCTGCTGCTGCTCATAGTGGTAATGTGTTCTGCAGGGAAATGAGAGGCATCCACTCAGTGAAAAATCTGTTACAGGTAATGGAAATAAATAAAGATGGGGTCATGTTTTATGTAATTTTTTGCAGTGGTCTACAGCACTGCACTCCCGTCTGTAGCTGTGCCTCTCTACTCTCCCCTCCCCCAAATTCTCTCCATCCCATCACACTCCTCTCATCCCCATTTGGAGTGGTGCATTTGTATGGAAATAACTGGTCCGCATTACCTCCGGCAGTTTCCAAGGCGTGTTTCCATCACCTTTTTTTTTGTTGTATTATTTATTTATTTATCTAGAACCCCTGCCCCCATGCACGTGGTTTTAAAATATTAGAGAGAGAGAGAGAAAATAGAGAAAGGAGAGCTCTGTTATCTAAGTGGGATTGTTATTAGTTGGGCTCTGCCGTTGTGATTGGAGCCGGCTCCAGCAGTACCTACTGCCGAATGAACGATTAGTTGCTCTCCGCTGGAGGGGAAAAGTTGATTTATTTTTCCTCCGCTGCCTGCACAGCCACCTAAACCTATTGTTCTCTCTTTGCCAATTTTCCCTTCAATATCTTTCACATCTTATCTGTCTTTCATTTTTCTTCTCTTTTTTTTGGCAGCATTTTTCATTTTCTCTACTTTGGTTTTTAACTTTTTTTTCTGTCTCTCTCTCTCTCTCTCTCTCTCTCTCTCTCTCTCTCTCTCTCTCTCTCTCTCTCTCTCTCTCTCTCAGTCAACAGTTTTTTTTGCATGTTGCCTTTATTTGATAGTGATAGTAAAGATACAGACAGGAGAAGGCAGGAAGAGAGAGGGAGATGACATGCAACAATCAGAATCAAAACCGGGGATCTTGTTATGGGGTACGCGTGTTAGCTTAGCTTGACACACAGTATGAACCCCAGTACAAGAAAGTAACATAACGTTTGTGTCAAGAGGAAATTACAGCATCTTGTGATGGACTTCAGTTAAGAGGCCTTGTTTCCTCTGTATTAAGCATTTAAAGCTTATGAGCACATCACCTGAAACCTTTCCGTAACCTTACTTCACCCATACTGTCCTTATAATGATTACAATGTTTCTCCAACCTCAAACAGATGCTTTTAGTTGCCTAAACATGTCCCCTAAAACCTCAAACATGTTTTAGTGGCTATTGTAGATGAAACATGAAACACATGTTCAATATAAATAATTTATGTTTGCAGTGAACATTGTGTTCCCTTAAAAATAGACATCTTGTCATATTAGAACAGAAATAATGACGGTTTGGAGCTTCCTTCAAAATGTATTTGCTGTTGCGATGCAGCTTTGCCAATGAATGTTTTATATGGAGGCAGTTTGTGGCAGACAGCGTTGGACATTGGAAATCACATTATTAAATTTGAAAACGTCTGGAATGGCTTACAAAAACTCTCTTCTCAGCACATAATACTTTACTATTGTTGACTTTGCTGTGGGACGACAATCTTCGTGTAGGCGAATGTCGTGGCTGGAAGTATGAAGCTTTCGGATTATGCATACATCTGTACGTACGTCCCATTCTCGTGAATGCAACATCTCAGGAACGCCTTAAGGGCATTTCTTCAAGTTTGGCACAACCAACTTGGACTCAAAGAATGAACGGATTAGATTGTGGTAATCAAAAGTCACTGTGACCTCTCGAAACATGTTTTTAGCCAAATCATTCATATGCTAATTATGACAATTTCACACAGATGTCTAAAAGGATGAAATCATGAAGTGATGACATTTTGGACAGACATGGATGTAAACTGCAAATTGACCTGTTGGTGAAAGCAATCAGTCTAAAGGCAGTCATTTTAGTTTCTTGATGTGAGCAACTCCTTAACTTGTGCTGTGTTGTATTTTGGGACGATGGTCCATTATCATACTGGAAAATGGGGGGCATGGTGTGTGAACCACGCACATGTTTCATATACAGTATGCAATAAGGCCATCAGGCAAGTAATAACATTATTCGTCTTTGACTACTTTTTTTCTTCTTTTTTTTCATTAGCTGGGTCGGACCACCCTCCTCCTGTGATTAGACAGGGCCCACTCAATCAGACCATTCCTGTGGACAGCACAGTGCTCCTGGGTTGCCAAACGGCTGACTCTCCACCTCCGACAGTCCGCTGGAAGAAGGATGGTGTGGTGGTGTCTCCGGTGGACTCCCGCATGTCCATAGCAGACACGGGATCACTGGAGATTCGCTACGCTAAGGTAGGAAGCGTAACACGTCAGTTAGTATTTAGCAGTTACAGAGACTGCACTGAGCCAAGCCAACCCTCTAACATCTGCCTCCTCTCCTCAGCTGGGAGATAGAGGCTTCTACACTTGTGTAGCTTCCAGTCCCAACGGAGAGGCTTCCTGGACAGCGTACTTACAGGTGGAGGGTAAGTCACACAAATTGAGACATAAAGGGTGTTAATATATGCTGAAGAGTCCTGTGTAGTGAACTTTAAAGGATGTGTTGGTATCTCCGCGGCAGAGTTTGGAGTTCTTATTCAGTCCAGTCAGCCGATAGACCCCAACCTGATTCCCAGCACTCCCACTAAACCTGAGGTGACTGACATCAGCCGCACTTCTGTCACTCTGTCGTGGAAAACGAACCCCAATGCTGGCGCAACACCTACGTCTTACCTCATCGAGGCATTCAGGTTAGATATGTAATACATAGCATGTTTGAACTATACCCTCTGTATATGACTTATACGATAGGTATCCTAATACTTCATCACTCCCTCACATTGTTTTACAAGCATTATAAAAATACTTATAATGCATTATGTGATTATATTGCGTATAATACATGTTTATAATGTGTTATATGGCATTATAAGTGTGGGATAACGATAATCAATATTTTCACACAAAATATCGATTAAAAATTATTTAATTTATTAAAAATGTTGCTAATACAAATAATCTGTTCGCCGCGTTCAGAGATCAGAACTACGTCCATAGCAAATGTCTGTTATTCAAAACATTGATCTGCTATGAAGAACCACCGTAGAATGCCATAATTGACCAATCAGAATCAAGTATACAACAAAGCTGTGCATTATGAAGATTATAATGTATTACAACTATGGAAGTTATAAAACATTATGATCCTTCCGTGTGTGACCAGCAACTATGAAGTATTATGATACTTGCTTTATAATGTGTTATGAATATTGTTATGAAGCATTCTGAATATTTAGGAATGCTAATAATTATAATCATACAGTGCTATAAACAGATTATGACTTTCCTTGCGTACACATGTTGTCATTTATTCCCCTCTCCCTGCAGTTATACATCAGGCAGCAGATGGGTGACCCTCGCTGAGCATATAAACTCACAGACCTTTGTACTGAGGAACCTGAAGCCTGCAACTGTCTACCTCTTTATGGTCAGAGCGGTGAATGCTTATGGCCTCAGTGACCCCAGTCCAATCTCTGACTCTGTCAGAACACAAGGTCGGTGTGGGCTGTTCAGTGCTTCTTCATTCCAATTTCAGTACAAATTAATACGTAATTGTTGCTGTTTTTACTTCTGTTCCTTGCTTTTGTACCAACAGACAGCGCGTCCACCATGCAGGGAGTGGATCACCGTCACATCCAGAGGGAGCTGGGAGATGTGGTTATCCACCTACACACGCCAACCGTCCTCTCGTCTTCTGCTGTCAGGGTGCAGTGGATGGTAAGGGGGCCACACAGCCAACATGTGTTGCTACATGTACTCTTATGTCAGAGTTAGGATAAATGTGGGAAAAGGTCAAATGAGCAATTTTACCAGTAAATGTAAACACAGACTGCATATTAACAAATTATGTAAAAGCCAAGGGGTAATGGTTTTAAAAATAAAACAAGATTGTCTATGCTGTAGAATTGCAACTAAAGAATATTTTAATTATCGATTAATCTGCCGAATATTTTATTGATTAATCGATCAATCGTTTGGTCTAAAAGTCAAAAACCCAAATATTCAGTTTATTATGATATAAAACAAAGAAAAGCAAGAAATCTCCATATTTGAACCTTTTTTGCATCGCAAAGTATTTAAAGATTAATATATTATCAAAATAGTTTGCGATTATATAGTATACTATAGTAAACTTATTGTTGCAGCTCTACTGTGCTGACAGTTTTTTTTATCAGGGATTATTATAGTGCAGACTTCTACTCTCTTAACTGTCTTCAACAAAAAACCTGTCAATGATGAATGAGCGAATACACTTTCAACAGAGATATAGTGAATCATAGAGATCTAAGCAGTTGTGGCAAGAGGAGCTTCTATGCTAAAAACTGCCTTAATTGAAAGTGAAGTGAAGTGCTAAAATATTTATGTTATGCTAAAATGACTTTTTTTTTTCTCGCTAAACATTTAATAGCAGAGAATAAACCCACTACACAGAGAAGTGCATGTATCTTTGGGGTGACACATTGTGCCTTATTCCAAACACACAGGCATCTATTTGCAGCATTCTTCAGGGTGAGCGTGTGTGTTTGGATGTGTGTACACACAGAAATCTTTTAAGGCATTCTTTGTCATAATTGTGTGGTTTAAAATGGAAAGTGCTTAGTCCTCTCCTGGCTTGATTTTAACCAGAGCTACAGTATGTTGAGGGGAAACTATTAATGACCTCATATTGGGGTTTACAGTGCGGATACACATTTATGAAGAAATGTTCATCTGTCTCAACCTGAAGGCAAAAATGAATTAACTGAGTTTTAACAGATCCTACTGGCTTTGCACCTTCACCAAAGATGACTTCTGTATGTTTTAACGATGCAGATATAATTGCAAACCTCAGATTTGACTTCCATTACAGCAATAAAAACTACAGTACATTCACACATCTCACTGTCATATGTCGTCAGTACATTTACTCAAGTGCTGTACTTAAGGTACTTGTGCTGTACTTGGGTATGTTCATTTCCTTCTACTTTATATTTCTACTCCAATATAACCCAGAGGCAAATATTGTTCTTTTTACAGCTTGAGTTACTTTGAAGATTCAGATTCAGATTAATAATACAAAATGGACAAATTCAACAAATTATTTCTTATGTATCATTATAGGTTAAGATACATCTTTATTGGTCCCTTGGTGAAATTCACAAGCTACACGGCCGTATATAAAAACATAAAAAAACATTAAAGTGATGAACACATTAATGCATCAATTATTTTGAAATGTGCCATTGTGCAGAGTGAGTTATTTTAAATGGTTGTACATTAAGTATATTTTGATGCTAATACCTTTTATTTAAGAACACTTTTGAATGTGCTGCTACACTTTGGTATTACGACTTTTACTTAAGTAAAATATCTGAGTACTTCATCCACAGCTACATGTTGTGACATTCATGCAGCTTTATGCAGTTGTATCTCTGCATCTCCACCAGGTCGAGCAGCAGTCCCCTTACATCCAGGGTTACAAGGTGCTGTACAGGGCGTCCGCTGAGCACGGCCAGCCAGAGGGGCAGTGGAGTGTCGTGGAGGTGCACGCCCCCCGGGAGGACGGGGTAGTGATCGGTCAGCTGAAGAGAGGATCCATCTACGAGTTCAAAGTGCGCCCCTTCTTCGATGAGTTCCAGGGAGCCGACAGCGAGGTGAAGGTGGTCAGGACGTTGGAAGAAGGTGACCGAGAACTTTTGCTCTGCAATATTAAATGTATCAGCTGAGAGGTATTGAATAAGATTGGTGCAACTCTTTCATTTCAAAAGCCAGGTGTTGCTTTTTGCAAAGCTGCTAGAGATTCAGACCACACCTGTGTTTATGTCTGCATGTGTCTATAACTGTAAACCTCTTTGTCGTAGCCCCTAGCAGAGCACCCCAGGGCATTACAGTGACAAAGAGTGATGCCAATGGGAGCAGCATACTCGTTGCTTGGAAACCCCTTCCGGGACGGGAAGAATCTGGAGTCATTCAGGAGTACAAGGTGAAGAAAATAGGGCCCCCGCCCTCTCCTGTTACTCATGCTCTGAATCATGTGTATTACAGTTCAAATGTAAATCGCATCTTTGATGATGCCTCTTGTGTAGTCAGACGAGTCCCTAAATCAACGTCGCCCCCTGTCGTCACCTTCTCTTGACAGATCTGGTGCCTGGGTAATGAGAGTCGGTATCACGTGAATCAGTCGGTCGACGGCTCCACCTTCTCTGTGCTCATCTCCAGTCTGGCGCCGGGAATTCGCTACAGCGTAGAGGTTGCGGCCAGCAATGCTGCCGGACCTGGGGCCAAGAGCGACGTCACTTTTTTTCAATTAGGTGAGAGTCCTGCCAGAAAAAAGTTTTTTGTTAGTGACTTGGTTTAAAAACAGTGACAGCAACTTCTATGATGTTCCTTAGCCTCTGTTCCACTACACAGTTAGCGTAAGTACAGTAAGTAACATCACAGTGTAGAAATACTCTGTTACAAGTAAAAGTCCTGAATTCAAAACTTTACTCAAGTCAAAATAAAAAAGTATTAGCAAAGTACTTAAAGTCAAAAGTATTAAGTAGTGAGTAAGAGTGCTCGTTTTGCCCAACGGCCCATTTAAGAATAATATGTATATTATTGGATTATGATTATTGATACATGTGTTTATCACTTTAATGTTTCTGCTGGTGAAGGCGGAGTTTTTTTTATTGCGATATATATTGCCGGGTAGCTTGTGTATTCCACAAAGTGATCAATAAAGTTTTATCCTAACCTATAATGTTACATGATGATTTTTAGTTTCTAGTAATCTGAATTGGAATTTTCAAAGTAACTAAAGCTGTCAGATAAATGTAGTGGAGTAAAAAGTACAATATTTGCCTCTGAGATGATGTCAAGTATAAAGTAGCAGGAAATAGAAGTATTCTTGTAATTTACAAGTACCTAAAAATTGTACTTAAACACAGTACTTGATTAAATATACTTAGTTTCTGTCCACCACTGCTTTCTGCACATCATTGCAGTTGATTTTGTGCACACATATAATTTTGTCTCTCTTCTACTGGTTAGACTCTGCAGGCCAGATGATGGATATCAGTGAGGAAAGAGACACGTTGTCTCAGATCTCAGACGTGGTGAGGCAGCCTGCATTTATCGCGGGCATTGGCGCCACCTGCTGGTTGATCCTCATGATCTTCAGCGTGTGGCTCTACCGTCACCGCAAGAAGAGAAGTGGCCTCAGCAGCACATACACCGGCATCCGCAAGGGTGTGTGTTCCTCTGTTGTGTGTGTATATTTTAGAATGGTAGATGAAAGATGCAAACCATATAACCAGCCTGAATGAGCGTCCGCAAAAAAGGTCATCATGTAGTTTTTGTGGGTACATTTAAAGGTTGTTATGATTGTAAAAGGGATCAAGACATGCTGCCACCACACTCAACAGCAGTTTTCATCTCAATGATATTAAGGAATCATTTGGGCTGATAAGCAGATCACATCAAAGGGTGAAAAATATTCCCGTCTAATCTTCCTTTGACACAAAGAAACAAATTTGCATTCAAGACTATGTAGACAGTCAAAGGTTGACCTTTAGTCGCTCATTTGTAGAGTGTCATTTCTTCGACGCTGCACAGATCTTAGAGGCACAAGCCTGTCAACCTGCCATTGCCATGTCTGCTACAACCACTGTTATTTTCTCTCTCTCTCGGGTTGCCTGTCACCCCCATTAACCTTCACCTGGACACTTAGAGGCAGCAGTGAGGCAAGAGGCATGTGGTTATTTAAATGTTTGTTGACAACAGTTTTTGACATGACGAGATGTCCATCACACGGCAGAAATAACCTGAATAGACACGTCAAAAGCTCACGCTGTTATTAACCAGGCACATACAGTAGCTACTGTAATGGTGAAGTTTATTTGATTCATTGTCTTTGTCTGTCCTTACAGTCCCGTCGTTCACCTTTACACCTACAGGTATTTACAGTTTGTGATATTTTATGCATCTGGCAAGTAAATGATCTGAGTTATTGTATTTGATTTAGTTCTAACATCCCAAGATGAAATTGCACCCTGTTTCTTGTAATCCTGTTCATTTTCCATATAGAAAGGTAGAACGGTATGGAAGCTGAAAGATTGCACAATGCTGAAAGAACATATGAATGGGAGTCTGCGAACATCTCAATATAGAATATTGCAATTAAAAAGTTCTCGCTCTAAAGTATAAAGTCACCTGATATGGGTTTTTCAATGGTCAATGCAGCCTGTTCGTTTACATCTGATAAAACACAACTAGATCTGTACTCTGTCTGCAGTGCACTTATTTAAAAATAATGACACATTTATCAACTAAATAAATGTTCACAGATATTCAAAAAACGTATGAATATAAAATAAATAAGAGTTTTAATGCACTTAACAACAGCATTTATCAGCAGTTAGCAGCATGTCCTTGTTTCTGAGAGAGAACGCAAATGTGTGAATTTACATAAATAAAAATAGTTAGTGTGGTAGTCTTCCCTGTTTGGCTCTGTGAGATACTATAATTGATACATTGTCGGCCTTGTAAGCGCAGGCATAGGTCTACTCGTAGAACATAAAACAGCATCCGTTGCTACCTACACAGTACATGATTGGAGTACCAGTATGTACAATTGGGGGGATTTAGCTGATCAAAATATAGCAACAATGTGTTTACACAAACATCAATATGCTGGTTCATTCTTTAATTTGATTAAATAAGGAAAATATGTTATGAATTCTACAGGAGAAGTTTTAGTTGTTTGATGATTTACTGATGGCGGAGGAGACACTGTCTCAAACAGTGTTTCTAAATCAGTCATGCAGAGGTTGGTAAAGGAAATTATTTTTGCATTGTCTTCATGCACATTAAACCCCAGAGTCAGACTTTGTGCCCCGTCGATAGAAGCATGTGTTGAAGTGTAGACTTTTGACTTTTGCTCAGAATCTCTACCTGCCTTTCATAACTGCTGCATAACTTCTTCCTTTGGCACTTCCTCTTTTTCACAGCTCTTCAAGGTTTAATGTTTCTTTTTCTGTTTCTCTTTGCAGTGGCTTATCAGAGAGGAGAATCAGTGTGCGGTGCAGGCAGGTGAGTGATATTTTTGTCCCTTTGTGTTACATAAAAGACTGTCAGGAGAAATGCACTTGCACTGTGGAGACACTAGGGGGAGGTGTCTTCCTGCTCCAAACAGATGAACCCTGTGCAGCCATCCCATGCTCATCCATCAGCGATATATTATGAGAAGGGCAGGGTTTGATTGACAGCTCTGTGGTCCTCATTGTTGCAGACCTGGCCTTCTCAGCATGGGTGAACCTCTCAACCAGCTGTGGCTGCCTGACAATTGGCCAAATCCATGTGCCAATCACAAGGACTGCAGCATCAACTGCTGCAATAATGGCAACGGCACCAGTGACAGCAACATGACAACATACAGTCGACCAGGTCAGTGCAAGACTGAGCTCATGTCATAGTTCAGGAGTTATAGGAGCCTCTGAGATTCAATTCAATTAAAACACTTTATTTGTCCAGGGGGGGCAATTTGCAGAGGCATGTAGTGCAAGACAGTGTCACAATATCAGATTTTCACAATTATCGTAACCTAAAGAATTCATGATAACGATTATTATTGCAATATCTATACATTTGAAATCAAATATATCTTTTATATATATTATATATATTGTGCGTTTTGACTGTTTTCTGGCAAATGAATTACAATATAGACAATATTATCATATGTGTATTATCAGCATGATATCAATTAGGGGTTCAAGATTTTGAACCGATTCACAACTTCTGAAAATCAGTTTAAAAACAAAGATATTGCTACTGATGGACAGTAATCCTACACACAAAGTCAAAGTTGTGTCAAGCAGTATTGTGTGATTTCTTTGAAAAGTAACACAAAATACAGTGTAAGTTTTGTGTAAAATTTATTTTTTTAATTAGTTAGTTATGCTAGCCTAAGCCTACCAGTTTTATTTATGTAACAGGCAGCATTATTATTTTAGAATTGAGTTTATTTGTGCGAGTTTAGTGTGAATAAATGTTACCTTTTGTCTTGCCTTTGTGTTGTTACTGAATCAGTTGATACAACTTATTCAAATGTAAAAACTCCATGATCTTATACACACTGTGTATGCAATGCTGAAGCTTTGTGACTTCCTGTGTTCATGTGCTGCTTTGTTTCTTGTTCTCCTTAGCTGACTGCATAGCTAACTATGGAAGCCATCCAGAAAGCAAACAGCTTGGTTCTCAGACGGCCATTTACAGCGATGTGAACCTCTCCAACAAGCTCAATGAGATTAAAACCTTCAACAACTCCAACTTGTGCTACGCGAGTCCAGGAGGAGATCCATCCGCCACGTATGAACCCATCCCGTACGCCACCACGCAGCTCATTCAGGCCAGCATTAAGAATAAGGCAGCCGTCGGTGGGGCTTTAGCAGAACCTCTGGACATGCACTGCTGGAAACAGCCGCCCAACCCGCCTCCGATACCAAAGGAGATGGCGGCACAGATGCAGTACAACATAATAGAGCAAAACATGCTAAACAAAGGTAAACGGGGTCACGTTTGATTTGCTTTCCACCATCTGTTTGAAAAACAGAAAGATGTTGCAAATGTTCTTGCTTCTTCGTCTTCAGATCATCTGCAAGGAAGTGAAGGAATGATCCATCCTAAAACCATCTCCTACAACCAGAGCCGTGATCACAGCACAGGAGGCTCGCACCACAGCTCCGACAGAGGCAGCAACAGCACCGCGGGTAAGGCCGACGGCTACTCTGTACACCGGTGAATTTTAATGAGGCGAGCCATAAGTCGGTGTTTGCCTTGATGTTTTCTTCTCATTTCTCAGGGAGTCAAAATCAAAAGAAAGGAACGCGGGCCCCAAAGATCCCAAAACATAATGCAGTAAGCTGGGGAGAAGCCCTGCCTCCTCCTCATGCTAATGCCTGGGACTGTGATGAGTATAGCCTACCTATGGAAAGGAGGTAAGGGGGAACAGACAAACACAGATGCATGTACCTATATACAGTGCACACTAACTAATACAAGGGCATTCCAAGCTCCTAGGGCTGCAACTAATGATTATTTCCTAGATTAGTCTAAAAGAAAGTCTGAAAATAGTGAACAATGTCCATCCCATTTTCACAAAGTCCAAGGCGATGTCTTTAAATGTCTTGTTTTTTCAGTTTGAACCCCAAAGATATTTACTTAAACATAATATAAAACAGAGAAAATCAGAACTTCTCCATATGTGAGAGGCTGTAAACAGCATTGTCTGACATTCTTGCATGAAAAATGACCATAACAATTCATTTATTATCAAAATAGTTTGCGATAATTTAGCCCAACAAGGTAAAATGAGAGAAAAAAAATACTATGATCATGATTTCTGTCTTATAAAAAAATTAAAAATAAATAAATGCTCTACACTTTTGTTACCTGAAAATACTCAGAAAGTACACATTTTTGCTCGGCGGGAGAAGTGAACCACAATAGGAATAAAGGTTTTCCACCCCAGTCAGACTTTACTCCAGCACATCCATGAAGTGCGTCACTATCTCCATGGTGACTGTCAGGCTGCTTTACCAGATCCTTAAGATTTAGATTTTAGACTTCTATTATATATTACTATTGTGCTGTTTAAACATGCCAGTAAATCGGTGTACTTAAAGTAAATCTAAGACTTATTATCATTCAAACTTCTGCCAGTATGACCACACAATTGAAATAGGTGTTAAATGTAATCCGACATGGTCTTAAATTGAACTTGTTGAAACCTGCAGTAACCCTGTCTGATGAAGTTATCAGACACAATGTTGTGAACGCCTGCAAAGCTTCTATCAAAACATGGCCTTATTGTCACAACCAAAAGCAGACTAATTACACAATTAAGATTCTCGTCATTGTCAGATTGTTTACTGTGACAGCAGGTTTTATATAATTGAAATTACTTCATAAAATGCACAATGAACAGAACAGAAACAAGGATGCGTTCAAGAAGAGGTGCAGCATTTCAGCAATAAAAACCAGATGGTGGAGAAAGCTTATTGTTCATCTTTGTTCGTTTTTTCTATGATGAGAATGTGTGTTTTGATGGCGGACCAAGGGATTTGCACTGATGTCTAATGGGCTGTAACTAATGTGTGAGGACTGCCAGCACCCCTCATTCCTTTAGCCATTACCTCACGTCAGTTGTCCTTTTCTTTTCAGTTTTGATCCAGACGAGAGAATAGAAGGCTGCCCTACTCCCCCAGTTAGAGGGGCAGCCTCATCCCCTCCTGACGTGTCTTATAGTCACCCTCCTAGCACAACTCCACAGGGAGACCTGAGCAATGGCCTGCACGATGGAGCCGAGCACCTCAGGTAACCAGATTAAACCTTCCTGGCAATACGATCAATCAATCTTTTCTTTTTTGGTTTTCTTTTCTTTTTTGGTTTCCTTTTCTTTCTTTTTTTTATATTTCTTTTATATATATATCTAGGTCAGGTAACCAGTTCAAACCTTACTGACACTACACTCAATCAGTTATTTAATTTAAATGTTTTATTTTTTTTGGTTTTCTTTCGAGGAGGACTTAATTAAAACATTTTATTTTTTCTCCCAAATTAGTAGCCAATTAGATAAAAGAAAGATTATAATACAAATAAATAACAATCGTAATCATATTTAAAAGGATAACAATATTACTTAAATAAACAAAGAAAGAAAAAAGAAGGGTATGGTGAAGTTGAGTAATGTCAATATGTTAGCAGTAATGTGGTGGCATTTAGCACCCTGGCAGATTGAGAGCAAGGGTCGGATATGAGACATTTTGATTACATTCAACCATTTTTAACTGACATTACACATTTCTTTGTTGTGACTGTGATTTTTTTTTGTTGCACTTTCCAGCCAACACATCACCAGCCACGCTCGTCCTCTCTCCCCAACACACACCTACAGCTCTATACCCTTCTGCATGGACACCGATGTACAGGAAGAAGATGAGAGTGAGGAGGAAGCAGAGGAAGAGGCAGACGCGGAGCTCGCCGAAAGTCACTACAGCCAACACCACAAACGGCAGAAGCACAAGCACCAGCTGCACCACCCCTCTCCACACAAGCTGCTCCTCCACGGGCTGGAGCAGACCCCAGCCTCCAGCACCGGGGATCTGGACAGATCGGTCACAGGGTCCATGGTTAACAGCTGGGGCTCAGCATCTGAGGACAACATCTCATCTGGCAGGTCCAGTGTTGTCAGCACCTCGGAAGGATCCTTCTTTACAGATGGAGATTTCAACCAGGCAGTGGCATCTTCGCGGGATACCGTAGGCATGCGCGTGTGCAGATACCCAGAGGAGTCAGGTGAGAAGGCTTCTGGGGAGGAAAAGTCTTATTTTGTGTTACTAAACTTATTAGCTACACTAGTGCCATGGTTCTAGGGGTGGCAATGACGTTCTGTCCTTTGGTCGATACTAAAAGATCAACTACTGGATGGATGGATTGCATTTTGTACAGACATTCATGGTCCCCAGAGGATGAAGAAAACTGAATTTAATGATCAGAATCAGAATCAGAAATCCTTTATTAGTCCCACAACGGGGAAATTTATCTTGTTACAGCAAAATAACAAGAACGTAAAGTGGTGAGTACACAATAATTAAATAGAATAAAATAGAGTAAAAGTAGTATAAGTACAAAGTCGTTGATAAAAGTTGTAAAAGTGAATATTGCACATGGCAGTGATAATTGCATAACAGTGATGGAATAGCATGTTTTTGGTGTGGTGGTGATCCCTTGACTTTTCCCTCTAGGCACCAACATGAGTTATATATATATATATATATATATATATATATATTGGATTCATTGCTGTGAAATTAGATACAGGTATTGAAGGCCCCAGAGGATGAATCCTAATGAATTTTGTGATCCCTCAACTTTTCTTCTAGCACCATCAGCAGGTGAAGGTTTTATTTTCTTTCATTCAGTAAAATTGCTTGATGGATTGGCATAAACCTTTGTACAGACATTCATAATTCCCAGACGATGTATCATAGTGACTGCGGTGCCTCCATGAGGTTGACATTTATTGTTCTGAGTACAATATCTCCTCAGCTATCAGATGGATTGTTATGACAGTTTGTATAGATGTTTCCACAGGAGGAATTGTAATAACTTTGGTAATTCCCTGACTTCCCATCTTCTGTCATCAGGTAAAAATGTCATTGCCACTCTGACCATGTAAGCACGCCGATGTTAGCATGGCTGTGCATGGAAACCTGGCTAGTATTTTAGTATCAACTTTTAGCTTACTGTTACATTTACAGTTCTATGTGATCTAAACATTAAATATTTGTGCTGCATATCTGTCTGATGATTTCAGGCCGGCGGCACCAGCGGCCCAGCAGCCCCATGTCAACAGACAGCAACATGAGTCCTGCAATAACACATAAAAGACCCAGAAGACATAAACAGAACCTTTCTGGTCAACAGGGCTACCAACCCAAAGACGTCTTCAATGATGGTAAATTCTGAACCAAGAATGAGATTAGAGATTTGTTCCTGTTTATCTCCTAATAACTCATTAACATTTGGACCTCTGTCCTTTCCTGCGTCCCCAGACACTTGCATGCCACTGAGTTTTTCCAGCCAGATGTCCCACGGTGACTATAAAGTGAGGGGCGCCACGCTGCCTCGGATGGGCTCCGGGGATGCCCGGGGTCGACGAGGCAGCACTGGGACTCACAAGGCCAAGGAGGCTACAGTTGAGCAGAGAGAGAGCCAGGATAAGCACAAGACTCCACTCGGAGGAAAAGGAAGCAGCAAAAGCCGACAGCACTCAGGTACTGGATGGATTTTATAGCATACTTCATAATAAGTTATTGAGTGGACCGGCCAAATAAAATCTTTTTCTTACTTGTCTCTCCTACAGAATTCGGGGATGTCCTTCTATATAGTCGTCCCTCTTTCCCATCAGGTCAAGCTCAGAGGGAGCCTGATGACACTAATTCATCCAGCTTTATGTCATGTGGAGACTCGAGGACCAAACAGGGAGGACAGGTGGCACCGACAGGACAGGTGGAAAAGGTAAATCAAAATCAGGAATCAAAATTCTTTTGTTATTTGGTATTCTGTAACATGTATTTTAGTAACACTTTCTATGACACCCATGTCTATAATGAGATATAAATATACTTATAATGTGTGATAATCTGCTTATAGCACTGTATACACTCATAAATAGTCATAATGCTTTATAACAATAGTTATAACACATTTTTATAACACATTATAATGTGATTTAAGTTACTTTAAGTGGCCATTGAGAGGTATTCAGCCGAGATAATGAATTACAAGCTGGTTATAAGTTACTCGTGGTGGTCATTGTTAACATGAATATTAATTGTCTTGTTCTTGAATATATTTAAAGATATTTTTTAAAGCAAACAAAGCCCATTTAAACTAACTTATAATCACATAATAATGCATTATAAAAAAGATTATAATGTGTTACAGCTACGGGAATTATAATACACTATAAACCTTACAAAAATAAAATGTTAGTGAGTGACCAGCAATTATAAAGTATAGTGATGCTTGACTTTATAAGTAATTATAAAGTGCTTTATCATCTGTTTATTATTATTGTTATAAGGCATTATGAATATGCTTATAACTATCATTAGTTAGTGCTATAAACAGCTTGTAATGCATTATAGAAATTGGCTTCATAGAAAGTGTTACTTTTTATTGTCTGTCACACAAGTTAACTAACAATATAAGTACATTAAGTGCAAGGACAGATAAATGACACTATTTTGTTTCCACAGTTCTTGAAAAGCTAAGAAGCGAGGCGAGCACAAACGGAATATCCTTCAGTTGCTTCAGACGAAGGAATTTGACCATTACAAGACGGAAAAAAGACTAACAATACTGCACAATACATGCTATTGTTTTCTACTTAAAATTTCTCATTAGGTGTTGGAAAAAAGAAAAGAAAGTACCCTCATGTTTCAGTCTGTGGACATCAATTTGTCTGCTTTTTGGGTGACCAGCCTCCCGGAGGTCGCTCAGTACAGTAAGATGAATGCACATTTGATGGCGGCCGTGAGTGTCTACACAAATATCGTCCATGGCGACTGCTTGATGCGGCCCATACATGATCTTTGCTTGTCAGTTGTCTTGTTATTTTTACTGTAATTGATATTCAGTCATTACCAGCCATCTTGTAAATTCTTGAAATTGTTTACTGCCACAGAAGTGCTTCAAATTAAAATTTTATATAACAGTGTTAATGTTTTATAAGTGATGTACATCTTGTCTTTGTATTATTTGTCCTACTTTGGTTATAAAAGCACAATCACTTAGTTTTCTTCTAAGTCTTTATTATTATGAATTTCAATCTGGAGGAAATCAGTCTATGGAGTCTTGTTAATTCATCAGCTCACTTCAGGCTGAGACATTGATTGTTGATTGTGATTGTGCATTCCTTTGCGTACATTTGAGCTGCTTTCATTCAGATGTGTTGTGTGTACTGAGAGAATTGCATGCAGATTCACCTGTGGGAGCTTTTACTTAACATCTTGACTGCTTTGGAATGATGAAAAACCCGGTCGTGGACTGGTTCCATTTATTGTTTTCACCACTGAGTCCATGTCATTTAGCCCTGTGTTCCCTTGACCTTGGCCATAACCTTTTTGAGCAGGGCTGGACAATACGCATAATTTATCAAATTTCTAATCTGAATCTCTTACCAACCCAAACTCATCAACCTTAAACTGGACGAATACGAGAAACAAGAAAGCACAGAAATGTATGTATTAAGAAAATATATTGATGTTGTTTATTTATAGTTCTAATGTTAAATTTGCATTGTGCGATACATTTTGGTCATGTTGTCCAGCCCTATTCTGTAAGTTATGTATAGAACAAATATGTCACTTTAACTACTCTGTTTGAATAAATATTGCTGTTCCTTAAGCAACGATAACTAATAATCTTTTCACTCATTCTTTTAACATAATTCTGTATCGCCTATCCTCTGAAGTTTCAAATGAAACCCTGATTTTCAATCATGAGTAACCAAAAATGGCAAAAAAAAATCCCAGCCACACACAACATATAAGTGTTGTTGGTTCCACTATGCTGACCTGCCTGACTAATATGAAAGGCATTCTCTAAATAAAAAAATAATAATTTACTATAGATAGATAGTTTTTGCTATGTAAGAAAAATACAATCCTACTTCCTGTGTCTTTGCATTTTTAAAACTGAAAGATTGATTTAAGACATTTTAATACAGATTTTAATGCCTTTCAAGCCTTTTTATGAACCTGCGGGAACCCTGTTTTAGCTAAATGTTTCCTTGAGCTGATTGGAGGATATTCATACACATTTCCTTGTGAGATTTGTTTCTCCAACTATATGTCTCATTTTAATTGTTTATGTTGTTTGGAACTGGTTCTCAGGCTTCCTCCCGATCAGCTGAATTCTGGGAAATCAGTACCACCACATAATGGGCATCCAGGAGGGGACTCACTCATGTGACTCACAAAGGTGTTTTAACATCGGAACTTTAACAATACGAGCAAAAAAATACATTTTCAAAGACATTTTTACAGTATGATGAATATTATGTGTCTTAATCCTGTTTTCACCTTTAGCCTGAACACATACAGAGCACAGAATTCCTGTATAAGTAATGGAATTTACATTTTTGTTATTTCAAGACCTTGAGAAGTTTGAAGCAAATGACGCACATACAGTGAGGCTTTGAGAATAACCTTTCTAGAACTACTCGTGTGCATAATACTGTAAGTTCACTACATTTATTCTACATTAAACATTATTGAATGGGTTTGGTTTATAAAATGTGAAATTATCCTTTCGCGAGATGTGAAAAAAAACTGCACCAAAGAAATGGCATCAAGGAAAATATTCTTTGTGATTTAGACTATAAAATGTGGTATGTTTTAAAAGCTAATAACATTTATATTGCAGTATTCCAAAAGGCCGACCATTCTTAAGAATTGAATATTTGCTCCGTTATTTATTATTAAACATCTTCAAAGATATTTGTTAATTCATGTTTTCTTTTATTCGGTTCCTGATTATTTATTTATTTTTGCTCTATGCCGTCAGTTCGTCTCACAGGTAAACCCCTCCAGCTCTGCGGTTGTGAGATGATGTGGATGAGGAAGACGGGGGGGAAAGAGAACAGTGAGGATGTGATGAGACATGCTGTTTAATTAACCTCACTTATGAACCTTCATCAACAGAGCAGCTGTGTGTTGCTGAAGGGAAGAAAGTATTTCCCAGATGTCTTTCAATGCATGTGTGTGTGTCAGTTTGACTATTCATTAACTAGCACAGTAAGTGCACAAATAATTATTGATTTTATAATTACACAGAACTCATTTATTAACGAGGTTGATCTTGAATCATCTCCACTCAGCAGTGATAAGTGAGGTGAGTAGTTAATGTGACCTTTGTGGTCCTTCAAGATAACTTTCCCTAACAAGTTTCCCTGATACACTGTTGAGGTAAATGTTAATTTTGTCTTCAATATGATGCCTTCAAATCGCCCTTTGTTAGGTTTTTCTCATATACTTAAAAGTGTGTTTCATGTCTGATTGCTTTTAGATTTGAATTAGAAATTATAAGAATATTCATTGTTGATTTTACCAAGGTAAGTATTGTTGTAGGATAAATCCACTAAAAATATATATTTAATTTGTTATTGATTCCTGTTTGGTGTTTGACCTCAATGAAATTATCCAAAACATTTAAAGAAGCCATACTTAATATTTTAAAGGAGCAGTGTGTAGGATTTAGGGGGATCTATTGGCAGAAATGGAATCAAATATTCAAAACTAGGATATCATTAGTGTATAATCACCTGAAACTAAGAATCACTGTGTTTGTGTTAGCTTAGAATGAGCCCTTCATATCTACATAGGGAGTGGGTCCCCCTCTTCCACGGAGTCGGCCATGTGCAACATATCCTCATACATCCGGTTATATGATAAGAAAAGCTGTTCCTCATTTTTGTTGTGCATTTTCCTACGAATGAACACGTAACATTACTTAAGTTTGGAAGTTAAGTGACAAATAAATTAAATCTGGTTTCACACGGGACATGAACAGCGGTGCCCTGGGTGAAAGTCTGGTGTTGTTCCTCCCTATAGTGCATTACTTTTTGTAGATATAGCTACAAAAAGTGTATAAGAACAGCCTGCCATGTTTCTACAGTAGCCCAGAACGAACAAGCCAAAATCTGTCTCTAGATGGGGCTTTTCGAGTTTTCACGTTAGCTAAAGGCCACCGTATGTCCATATGTTCACGCTAACGGTTGGAAACGGATGTGTGTTGCAGTTGGTTGCAATCTGTACACTTGCTGCTAGATGCCACTAAATCCTACGTACTGCACCTTTAAATTAACAATGGATCACATATCAACATGTATTTGAAAGGGTGGCTTGTAGTACAGAAATTCAGGGAGGATTATCACCAGGCATAGAACCCTTTTAGCGTCTTTCAGCTCATTGCGTCTTTCAGCTCATTGAATCATCGTTGTTCGTCCTGCTCTTTTACAGAGCCTATAGAAAGTCATCATACCCTGTGAAAATCTTTACCTTTTGTCACATTACACCCTGGAAACTAAAATAAATTAAATCTAACTTTTCTGAGCTGCATGCACACGTTATAACCCTCATCATCAAAGCAAAAAATAATGTAAAAAAAAAATAAATAAGTGATCAGCCCCTTAGAGTATACCATTATAAACTTGCTCATGTGCAACCAATCAACTTCCAGATCAAACAGCAGGCTAACTGCCCCCCACCGGACATCCATTCAAGTGATTTTGATTACTTCAGAATCAAACCAGCTGTTTCTTGAGGAGTCCACTACTAGTAGTGCATGGTTCTGCAAATAATTCACCATGGTTGGAAAAGTGTTTTCAAAAGGCCTCCAGGATAAAGTTGTAGGCAGGCACAAGATAGGTGAAGGCTACAAAAATAATTTGAAGGCTTTAGCTATCCCTCTGTACTATTCAGAGCATCATTAAGAAGTGGAAAGCTTATGGCACTACCAACACCTTGCATAGATTAGGCCGTCCGTCCAAACTGGATGACCGAGCCACGAGGACATTGATCAGAGAAGCTACCAAGAGGCCGAAGGCAACTTTGAAGGATTTACAAGTTTTTATGGCTGGGACTGGTCGGTCTGTGCATGTGACAACAAAGCTGACTATCAGTCTCGTTTGTGCAAAAACACACCTGGAAGACTCTGTTGCCATGTGGAAAAAGGTTCTATGGTCAGATGAGACTAAGATTGAACTTTTTGGATTGAATTCCAAACGCTATGTTTGGCAAAAACCGAACACAGCACACCACCCAAAACACACCATACCTACTGTGAAGCATGGTGGTGGCAACATTATGTTGTGGGGATGTTTCTCTTCAGCAGTGACTGGGCACTTGAAGGGATTGAAGGGAAAATGGATGCCGCCAAGTTCACCCACATTCTTGATGAAAACCTGCGTCCTTCTGCTAGACAGCTGAAGATGGGCAGGTCATTCACCTTCCAACACGACAACGAGCCTAAACATACCGCCATAAGAACAACGCAGTGGCTTAAGGACAGGAAGGTGAATGTCCTTGAGTATCCAATTCAGAGGCCTGACTTAAATCTGATAGAACATCTGTGAATGGACTTAAAGAGAGCAGTCCATAGCCGCTCACCACGAAATTTGACTGAACTCGAACCATTCTGCAACAAATAATGTGTAAATATTCCCCAATCTAGGTGTGCAGGGCTAGTAGAGACATATCCAAATAGATTGATGGCTGTAATTGCAGCAAAAAGTGGCTCTACAAAGTATTAAATCAGGGGACTGATGACTTTTCCAACCCTGTTATTCTAGTTTTTCATTTTTTATTAATTTTCAGAACTGTCAACTTTTTTTCATTAGTTTGATGTTGTAAGGCTACATTTGTAAATAAAGTGGGAAAAAGTCTTTTTTTTAATGAGTTTTGATTTCAGGCTATACGGCAAATAAAGTAATTATTTCAAAGGGGTATGATGACTTTCTATAGGCACTGTAGTTATTCACTTCCACCGCAACAGCTCTAAAACCCATTCTACACCTACTGCCAAGCACCAAATGGCCAAGAGACCAAATTAGCTACCAGCTGTTGAACACAGCGAAGCATTTAGCTGCTTAAAAAAACTGATATTTACCTTAGGAGTTAGCGGGGACCAAAAATCAAGTTTAAATATTAGACTTACATTTGTAAGGTGGACACGAAGCACGACTCAAAATGAATGTTGCGTCTTATCTGCTGAATATGAAAACAGTTTGCTAAGAAGCTCGTCATATTATAGTTTAAAGCTCATATATGCTGCCTTCAAGTGGCCAAAAAAAAATCGGTTATCGCAGGTTAAATTTATGTCAGTGAATGAAAACGTATCGGATAATACAATCTCCAGATATATGACCCATTTCTTAAAACTCGACTGACCTGAAGGGACCAGGAGATATACATAATGATAATAATGAAAGCCTTTTTCTGTAATTAAACGTTACATTGTCACAATTCAACGCTCCACTCATCCTGGAAACAATTTAACTGCATACTTGGCTGTTTTCCAACTCAATCAAATTTGGCTTTCAGAACACACACTGCCAACAGTAAGAGGATCAGAGGTAGAAGGACGGTCTCCTCACCTCTTCAAGTAGGATCATACTTCTCAGTGAAGTGCCAGCTCAGCCCTTTTACCAGGGGTGTCAAACTCATTTTAATTCAGGGGCCACATGCAGTCCAATTTGATCTCAAGTGGGCCAACCTGAAAGTTCTTAAGAAAAATAAGTGCAAATTCAACAATATTATGCCTCAGTTTATCATTTACACATGTGTACAACATACACATCACAATGTGTCTACAAAGGCACAACACATTTAGTCACAGGTATCTGGAACTGAACAATATAGTATTTTACTTTATGATCAAAACAACTCGTCAAGCTATAGAAATTATTTTTAAATGTACATTTAATTTCCACATCTGTGTAGTAACCCTGATAACCTGAACTGACACCACACCACACAAACTAAAGTGGGAACTATTATGGAAGAAGGTTAAGTTATCCGCCTGCCTTGTAAATGTATAAAATGTATACATAAAAAATACATAAAAGTTGTGGCTCTTTGTACTGAAGCTGCTGACTGACATTATATGTCACAATGTTCAATGTCTTAAAATATTTCCAAAGTAAGTATTAATTTTCACAGAAATATATTGTTCATGGTGCAAACGTGTCTGAAGCAGCATTTGCAATAAGTGTAGTATGGCAGGCTATAGGTAACGTCTTCATCACTGAGGAGGCTGTCACACTGACCGTGATTCAGACCTCTGGCTCAGATGAAATTAACAATTCGGACAACCACTGCCATGAAGTGATACATTTTTAACGACTTGCAACACAACGCTTCCTGGTGCAAAATACAGTGAAATGTCCAAAAACCATGTCCTCCATTTGCAGCCTGTACATTCTCTCTGAATTTTGTCACAACACCTGCTTTTTCCCGATCATTGATGGCGCGCCATCTGTAGCCACGTTAACAGCACGGGCCCAGTCCACTCCGACCTGGTCCAGTTGGCAAAAGCCTGTCGCTTCTCAGGGCACACGAGTCCTGCAGCCTTCAGCATGCATGTTTTCACGAACTCACCCTCACAATCTGGCTTTGATGCTAATGCTATTTCGCTAGCAATAAGGTAGCTAGCTTTCACGGCTGCATCGCCGATATCTCGGCTGCAGGTAACAACAGACTGCTGCTTCTTCAGACCCGCTAACAATTCATTTATCTTCTCTCTTCTCAGTTGTCCTTGCATGCTGTTGTATTTTTCGCCATTGATGAGTCTCATAGTGGCGCCGAATATTATATTCTTTGAGCACTGAAACCTGCCGCGAACACACCGAGCACACAGCTTTCCCACTCACCTCTGTGAATAAATAGGAAACGGTCTATTTGTCTGGGAAAACTCTTCACTCGGTGTCCACTTTTCTCCTTTTTTGACAAAGACATGTTGTGTAATGACGGTGCCACAGAGTGTAATGTTGACAGAACCCGCCAGCTCCAGAAGTTCTTTTACCGGCAGCTCCAGCATCAACAGTTTGCTTGATTGACAGTGTTGTGTGCGACCCCGCGTGGACACATTTGAAATAACAATTACTTTCATTGAAAATTGCAGTTAATGTCTTCTCTGTAATCTTTACACTTTGCATAATCATCCCGCAGGCCGGATTGGACCCTCTGGCGGGCCACGGGACGTATGTTTAACACCCCTTTCTTATACCTTCTACTTCTACCTAAACGCAACAGAACCAGTAAAAGTTTGTGAGAACAGAACAAAGTAAAGCACTTTTAAACCCTTAATCACTAACATCATCTTCAGCACAGTAGGGTAATGTATCAATTTCAATATTGATTACACACAGCACACAATCATCCAAGGAAGCACCAAACACAACATATTGAGATGGAACATGTATGATGCTTTCTGTGAAGAGAAAAAAAATGTCCTTCTCACATGTAATTGCTGAACTTGTATTACCTATCATAATGAATAAAACATGTCTACATTTATGATCTTTGCACATTTATCAAGACATTTATGGGAGGACATACTAAGTGAGTGGTCTGGGGGTCCTCTCCCAGGATATTTTGAGCATCAAACACTTAATTTCTTTCATTTTATATATCAATTTATGGTGGAAATGTCTTTATTTATGTAAAAGAAAACCCAAAATCTAGGCGGCAGATGACAATTAAAAATATAATGGAATCTCATGTAGTAAGGCTCTCAGGCATTTTTATTGATTTAACATATTAATTCTCCTGTAGATCAACGTTTCTCCTTTTTAATATTATCTCTGCTGATTCAGCACACAAGTAGACATGCTTTACTCTTCCCTCCTTTTTTGTGTCTTTTGTTTGGGGAAGTAGGAAATTTGGGGGTTATTTTGAGCATATTTGAATATATATTGAAGGGGAAACATCGCCGCTATATATATGGCCTTGCCATTTAAGGTAGGTGAGAGGTGCAAATGTTACTTTCAATACATGTGAGTTCATCTTGTGTGAGGCTGACCTCCTTATAAGCTGTCAGCAGCTACACCACAGCGTGATCTACCTTTCTTTTGTCCAATTAACACTTTAAGCTTGAGCGATGTGATATGACTGTGGAAGGTAATGTCCACTCCAATAAACCTCCCTTACCCATGATTGCTAAATAAATAAAAAATCAATTCTCTATTTATAAAAAAAAAACATAATCTCCTGCATTATTGCCTCTGAGGTGATTACATAATAAATGTTGATGTGTGTATGGGTAACATAGAAATGTGAATATGCAACATTTAATGTTTTTGACATTATGTTAACTGCGTCATTCATGCAATCAGCCTCTTCATGAATTATTCCAATAACTTGATTGCAACCAAATAGAATTCTAAGTAAGATTCACTTGTGTGAGTAATGCTGTTTTCTTCTCCTCACCATGAATGGCTGCCTTCATCCCCATCTTACTTGTTCTTCTTTTTCAAGGACAACTGTCTACAGTAGGATATTCACAAGTGTTTGCCTTGGTTTCTAAGATACCGTGTGTGGATGTGTGTGTGCTTGTGTATCATTGTGTGTGCTGCCAACTTTCATTTTCAATTTTGCCGTGTTTATCCAGCAGATTCTCTGCAATCTGTCGGCGCAAAACCGGCCATGACAGCTATAGGGCAAATGTGGCGGAATTGCTAGAGAGGCTGACAGAAAAAGTAAAACTGATGGCTGTCAAGCCCACAAACAACTCTTTGTAAGGGAACAGATCTATAGAGACAGTATAGCTGAGTGCTGTGCTGCGAATGAAAATATCTCCTCTGACCTACCAGCTGAACCGCACCATATGCCGTCTATGTGTTCAATTTCCTCCCATTATCACACACCAAATGTCAAATCTTATGATAATCCAACCTATTATTCTAAAAGTCATTGGATGTTTTGGAGAACTGGCGCACGTTTGGCCTCTGGAACAGGTACATTCAGGCAACAGGACTTTCTACATAATGAGGTTTATTGAGGATTTGCGGAAGGCACTGTTGCAGGAAAGAAGTCTGGAGGTGATGAAGACATCGATTAGCTTCACGGCAGTGAAACAAACAGGTGGTGTCAGAGATAGGAAGCATTTCTCAGCTCTGAGAGCGAATGTGTTCCTGTGTCATTGATATACTTGGAGGAGGCAGGAGGTGAGGTAGCTATGAGTGGAGACAGGGGGGGGGGACCAGGCATAATGAAGTGCAAATTTATGATTTCAGATTTATTGCAGTTGTGTTTGAGGAAGATTACTTTCTCTTAAAGCAGACAGTTGGTGAGGAATTAGGAGGTGTCAGAGATAATGAATCTGGTTGTGAGGTGAAGCTCGACTCAGTAAATTCAAATTTGTTTATGGAGATATATCACGGTCTGTCACTATAAAAGCATGCAACGCCAAGAGAAGACTTACTGTGACAGATGAGAAGGGAATGCTAAGTTGTCAAAAGCTGCACTCCAAGGCAGAGAGGATGATGGCAGGGCCTTATCTGGCAGCAAGAGAGAGGGGGGCAACTTTTAGAGACAGTTTGTTATAAGATCTAAATATTTAATGTTGTAGCACAATGAGTTGCAACAAACTACATAGTAACATGAACAAAATCACTTACAAGTATATTATGCCACAAGCTGAAAGATTTTTAGGACTTTAGGATTTGCAGAAAGTACTTTGCACCCATTCATTTTAAGGGGATTGTTTTATTAGTGGGCATACTACGTCAGTTGTATACAACCAATACAATCCACCGTGCCATCAACGGGTGGTTTGTCTGTTGAGGAGTTTTTATTGTGTTTTAAAATTCCCCTCCGGACATGTTTTAAGACAGATACATAATATAGTTTGAATTAGGGATGTTGCTTAATGCCGGTATTTTCCATAACTGTAATATTTTTAAAATGAATTGTTGATATCATGTTGATTATACACTTAAATACACACTTCATAATAACAATAATCACGTTGGCAGATGTTAGGATTTTTTTGTGTATCAGTTCATCTGGTTGCCTTTCACTATCCATCAATGTAATTGTTTGTTTTGTTGCTTTTGTACAGGAGTGGTTGGAGGCTCTCCGCTTCCCTGCACTCATATTTAGAGTGTATTTTATTTGCCAAAAAAGATATAATCCCAAAATAAAAAAATTAAACATGAAATAGACTGATTTTGTTTTTTCTTTGTGTATGTTCACTGGATGAGCAAAACACATTTTTGAGTGAAGAGGGACTTTAAGTAAAACTTTGCTGACAGCCACTACAGCCGGGTCTTGGTTCCACGATTAAAAAGTAGAGTGAGTCTCAGCTGACACCTGGACACTAAGTCTGGATCTGTAATTTAGGTATAGACAAAGATAGCACACTAACATCTTACAATGTCCTTTCTGTATTTACCTAAATGCTCTCTGTCAGAGACCTCCAGGAGAGGCCTTGCTGCTTCATGTCAGTGGCAACATATAAGAAGATGAACAAGATGAAAATAAATTGGTCACTGAGAGAGCTAAAGGCCAGGAGACCGCCGGCCCGTGGCTTACCCTCAGGGTAGCGGAGCCACAGAGCGGGACCCGCTGCCTCAGATTTGGTGCATGTAAACCAACACACTGTCTGAATGTTGCAATTAGCCAAATGTCATGAGTCAGAAATCAGCCTTTCAGGGCAATGTTACACATAATCATACTGAAAAGGTTGTCCACCACATGTTGGGAAAATTGCATGAAATAATGCCGGTATGCAGTATTGCGATCTAACAAAAGATAGAAAGGATAGTGAAATCTTCTTCCCTGAAAGCAGCAATATTGAATATTTGCAGAGTTCATTGAGCCCACTTTATAATGAATGTAAAGTCTGGCTGTTATTTACAGAATTTAAAAGGTTAAATAAAATACAGTGTAATAATTGCAGTTAAGTGTCTTGCCTGAGCAGCATACTCTAAAATGTAACAACCTACTCTGCAATTCAAAATGGTGTTTCAAAAAAAGATGTGGACCTTAACAAGCTTTGTAATTACACTGTCTACATTTACTTAAAAAATTATGATTCTGACATTTCTTAGGTCTAAAATTGGCTCTTCTCTGGGATGTTGGCACTACGGATACACATATCCTGTATGTAACTATGCTAATATTGTTTTGCATGTTGTTACATCTTGAATAAATATGTCTACTGTCTGAATTGTGTGAAGCTAATTCATTATTATTCATTTATGTTCACCTAGATAAGAGGGTGGTTTACCCAGAGGATTATTTAAATTTTATTTATTTTTTTGCATCCACAATCAGAGAGACCCTCTTGCAGGGAACATTAAATGATTTTGTTTAAATGTCCTTTAAATATTTGCATTAGGCTATTTTGGGGTGACAAATGCGCCTGCACAAATGACAAAAGTAATATTATATGGTCATCCATGCTTTATTCTCCTTATTACTTCTAGTGCTTTCCGTAGAAAAACAAACACACATAACAAGCATTTCTTCGTAGCAATGTCCCAACGAAGTGAAGCAGTTTGAGGCCAAAGTGTTCCCCTGAGTGCTAAAACAAATATCATAGCAGTAGATAACAGTTAGAGTAAACTGCTTTTTCATCCAACCAAAACCACCACACCCCTATAGTGACCACAACATTCCAAAACCAGTGTAGTAAAATACATCTTTATATGGATAACTCTGTATAACTCTATAACTCTTTGAAAGCAGGTGAAGCCTTGTATTTCTGTCCTTCCGTTAAACTCACATGTATACAAACTGGTTAAATTAGGAGGAGTCCATGCAAGACTTGGTGGTAAGGCAGTGTGGAGGGTCGGTGAGGCTTGACCCTGTAATATGCCATCCAAATTGTGTCAAAGCGGGTATAGAATTGACAACATGATACCAATTTTTCTGTTCCCATAGCACCTCTGGAAACCCAACCAGCTGGTTGAATGGATGGTGAATGGTGGATTGCACATGGTGCCCTGTCTGCACAATACCTGCAGACAATCCTAATCCCTGTCTATCTGTCTCAAGATACAAATATTGACAGCTTGTCCCACACTGCACATAGCACCTATTGCACCTAAAGCTATCCTCCCCACTGCTGCCCAGATCCATGCTAGAGGAGCTGTCATTCAGAGATAACTGAATGACTTTCAGTCTGTCCTGGCTTCTGAGTGATGGAATAAAGTTGAATCCAAAACTTGTTTAAACTAAAAACAAAATAAGTTTTTAAGACATCGGCATATATTTAAGCAGCGTGCCAGTCAATTCTTGGAGGCGTTCCAACATCCTCGCATGTACAGGAATTCTTGGCTCTGCAGGGACATTGATCAGCCTTATGGAACATTATATGAATATAATAAATATTTGACAAACAGAGTGTATGGTGCACCCATCCAACAATATTTGTGTTGTATCAAAAGACAGGCTGAAGGCCAAAGTCAGATAATTTTGTAGCAGTCCAACATTTGGTACTTGTTGTAATTTTCCTTTCCCCCAATTTATTAAAGCTAAATGTCACAGTTCCCCTGAGTTGATTGGAGGTTATTCAGATCAACTGTTGGCTCCTAATTATTAAATATAGCATTTCCCTTCTCTACCAATCAGGGTGAGACGACGGCATTTATTTAGGGCTTAAGAGAGGTAGAGAACTGCACACCCAGGACCTTCTGATGCTTCCTTCACTGAATGCAGTCCTCATATCAGTAGATACTGTCGGACAGAGATTCTGGTTTTTAGGCCCTTTTGAAAATTCCTTCCCGTCTTAACTTTTCTGATTAAGGCTGATTCTGAAACCTAGCTGGAGTGTATATTAAAGAACACCTTTCTACTAAGTTAACTGCATCAGTACATATTTTGGGTCTATATGTGCAAGAGATTATGCTTGCCCAACAATAATGCCAGCAGGCTTTATTGTGTTTATTGCGTTATTTTATCGAAACCCCCTTCAGTACAGTACACATTTCTTTATTATTGAGGATGTGTTTTTCCACAGGGCAGTTTTTTATTGGGAAGGCAGATATGAGATCTTTTTCTCCATGTAAATATGATGGGAAAATACAGAAACGGAGTACTTAGCACAGCAGGAGACAGGAGGTGAACTACTGATGAACTGCTGATGAACTATAGATCAATTAAAGAACAGTCCTCAGTTGATTGATCAGCACATCTGTTATTTACTGTAAACAAGTAATAAACCAAGGATGACCTGATGTGAATCAGTTCGTTCCTTTGATCTTCTTGACTTCCTTCCCTTAGAATTAAGTATAAATACTGAAGCAGGGACAGTTGCTCCTCTGAGCAACACGACAGCATTCCAACATGTGTGTGTGTGTTTGATCATCCTTTGTATGTATAAACTCAGCTCCTTCTTGCAAGAATATAGATTAAATCTCTTATTTGATTTGGATCCTGACTTTGTGGTGTTATTAAGAATATTTTTCCAACAAATTTTTTTTTAGATTTGTATGTGGCTGGGAACTAGTCCTCAGGCTTTTTTCCAATTAACTGAAATATGGGGAATCAGCACCACCACACATTTCTCAAGATCTTCATCAGGAATCACATTTTTACTTTTAGAGTGACCCAATCAGAGCAGAGCTGGATAACACTGTCTGATAATCCCATATAGGGAACAACGTTTGCCTCGATGTGAAGAGGGCAAGGATCGAGGATATACGAGAGCAGCCTAAACGGAAGTCTTTTACCAGCTGACACACACCTTATTGAATACGAGTTATTGATTGGACGCTGCAGCTGATCGGACTGATCTGATACATTTCCCCATCACTGGAGTTTCATACCGCAGTGAAGACAGATAACAGTGCATCACTCTAATGTTTTATATCCCATTTGTTTTCTGATTTAAAATCTAGTTAAAAATCTGTTAATTGTAGATCTAAACAACAAAATGGACCACAAATAACTTTTAATTTTTTTTCATGATCTGTTATTTCTCCCATTAACTTTTATTGTGTATACAACTAAATTCAGGGAGAGTCTACGAGTCTGTCTGTCTGTCAGCAAGAAACCTTTTTACATTTACATTTTTATTTATAATCATTTCCATTCAGTCACATGTGAGGCTGAGTGTCGGGTTTAGTATGAATTGCGCATTTTCCTTGAAACATTAGCCTAGTAACAGCTCTATTGAGCCTTCTATTCCTATATCGCTCAGTAGTGACGACTTCATGAGCTTCTTTAATGATAAAATTATAATTATTAGAGACAAAATTAAACTCCTCCTGCCCTCAATCGGTAATGACTTAACTTCAACCTCTTAAAACAGCTGTAACTCCTGAAATATATCTAGACTGTTTACTCTAATTGACCCTAACCAGCTAACTTCAACAATTTCGTCATCTAAGCCATCAACCTGTCTTTTAGACCCGATTCCAAATAAGCTGTTTAAAGAAGTTATACTCTTAACAGCTCATTATTAAATACGATCCACCTGTCTCTATTATCTGGCTATGTATCACAATCCTTTAAAGTAGCTGTAATAAAACCACTTCTTAAAAAGCCTAGTCTTGATCCAGAGGTTTTAGCCAACTATAGACCGATATCTAACCTTACCTTTTTCGCTAAGATCCTTGAGAAAGCAGTCACAAAACAGTTGTGTGACTTTTTTTTACATAACAATAGTTTATTTGAGGTTTCTTAATTAATTTAGAGTACATCATAGCACAGAGACGGCACTGGTGAAAGTTACCAATGACCTTCTATTGGCATCGGACAAAGGACTTGTCACTGTCCTTGTCTTGTTAGACCTCAGTGCTGCTTTCAGCACTGTTGATCATGACATTCTATCACAGAGACTGGAACATTTCATTGGCATAAAAGGAACCGCACTTAGCTGGTTTAAGTCCTATTTATCTAAACAATCTCAGTTTGTAAGTGTTAATGATGAATCCTCCATGCCAGTCAGTCATGGAGTCCCACAAGGTTCTATACTTGGACCGATTCTATTCACCTTATATATGCTTCCTTCGGGCAATAATGAGGAAGCACTCCAAAAACTTTCATTGTTACACGGATGATACCCAATTATATCTATCAATCAAGCCAGATGAAACCAATCAATTAGCTAAACTTAAGCATGCCTTAAGGACATAACAACTTGGATGTCCAGCAACCTTTTGATGTTAAACAAAACAAAACTGAAGTTATTATACTTGGCTCCGAACGCCTTCAAAATAGTAACTCTGAATGGCATTAATATGGCCTCCAGCATCACCGTAAGGAATCTCGGCGTTATCTTTGATAATACTAATAATACACTTTATTTGTATAGCACCTTTCATACAATAATTGCAGCCCAAAGTGCTTCACAGCAAAAACATAAAAACAATTGATAAGGATCTGTCCTTTAACTCTCACATGAAATACATTTCAAGGACTGCCTTCTTTCATCTTGTACGTAACATTGCAAAAATAAGACACATCCTGTCTCAAAATGATACAAAAAAACTAGTCCATGCATTTGTTACTTCAAGGCTAGATTACTGCAATTTATTATTATTATTATTAGGTTGTCCCAAAAAAGAGTCATAAGAGTCTTGTTGATTCAAAATGCTGCGGCACGTGTATTGACAAGAACTAGGAAACGGGATCATATTACTCCTGTGTTGCCTCCTCTGCACTGGCTCCCAGTAAAATACAGAATATAATTAAAAATCCTTCTCTTGACATACAAAGCAATAAATGTTCAGGCTCCAGTTTATCTTTATTAAGATATCATAGTACCTTATAACCCAACTAGAGCATTGCGCTCCCAGAATGCAGAGTTACTTGTGGTTCCTAGAATTCCTAAAAGTACAATGGGAGCCAGAGCCTCCAGTTATCAAGCTCCTCTCTTGTGGAAGCAGCTCCCAGTTTGTGTTCGGGAGGCAGACACCCTCTCTACATTTAAGAGCAGGCTAAAGACTTTCCTCTTTGATAAAGCTCATACTTAGGGCTGGCTCAGGCTTGCCTTGGTCCAGCCCCTAGTTATGATGCTTATATATGATGCCTAGATATGGGCTTAGACTGGCGGGGGACTTACACCTCTCTTGTCCTCCTTTCCCCATCTCTCTCTCTTCTATCTGTATGCATTCATGTCCCTTAGATGTGTAGCCGGTCTGTAGCTGACACCACGATCGACTCTGCGTTGTGTTGTGTGGAACCAGGAAATAACGATGAGGAGAACTTCTGCCTTTTCAACCAGCATTTATTGTCTCAAGGCTCGGAGAGAGGCCTCATCCAGCACCGAGCAACTCTTTACCCACATGCCTCCTCTCCTCCGCGGAACCCAAAAACAGTCTCCCGAAAGTGGCGTGAACACAGAAAGTGCCAGTTTTAGGAGTATCAAAATAAAAGCATATTTAACAAAATAAGACTCCTCGAAATAAATATACAAAAAAGGAGTATTATTACAATAAAATATGAACAAATGGATGTTTGTGAAATATAAAACATGTTATCATTTATACATCGGTTACACATGCATGTTACTATCTCAGCATCCGGAGCATCATCCCCAGAGTTTATGTGTCTCTCATCTGGCAGGTTGCCACTATTAAAGCTTACGTCTGCCCTGGTCCTGCCTGACGGCAATACGTCAATATTTATTTTTTAGAGGCACCAGGAAACTTTTTTGACATTCTCCTGGATCCATCTTTTTAATATATGATTACATCATAGTTTCTGTCACATCGATGTTGTATTTTACAATGTTGTTTTTTCTGTACACCTGCCATCTATTGCACGTCTGTCCGTCCTGGGGTAGGGATTCCTCCTCAGTTGCTCTCTCTGAGTTTTTTTCCATTTTCCCCCCTTTAATTGTGGCGTTCTTTTAGGGAGTTTTTCCTTGTGCTGTGCGAGGGTCTAAGGACAGAGGGACAAAGACATATCCTGTACAGTCTGTAAAACCCACTGAGATAAATGTGTAATTTGTGATATTGGGCTATATGAATACATTTGATTTGATTTAATAACAAAATGTCTAGTGTTCAACAGACACCATAATCATATTCTGGATTAGTAAATAATAAGTTCACAATCATAATATTGATACATATTAACGCAAATAATTCATAAATAATATAAATGCATTCTGCCTGTAGAACAGGTCCCTGGGCCTCTAAGCAGGACACAGTAATCCGTATAAAGACGGAATGCAGGTTGTTATTCATAGGCAGGTGTTTGTTGGACAGGTAACAGGCTGCTGCTGCTCTGGCAGTGATAACTGTGTGCTTTTTTAAAATGAATACAAGCACAGTGCAGATGTGAGCAGACACAAACGCTGTCAAAAAGTCTCTACATATGTTAAAGCAGACTAACAGCTGATCCAGCTGTGATCGCCGACATCAGAAACGGACGAGGCTTCACGTGACGCTTCACGTGACGCTTCACGTGACGCTTCAGAGGAGGGGGTGTCTCATTTCTCTAAAACCACATTTCCTAGTTTCCTCTCTTCGTATGGTTTCCTTGCGTCTCTCTATGCATCCCCCAAAAGTACGCAAGTGAGAGAAACGTGGATGCAATTCAAGAGACTTGGGATGTACTGCATGTTTCTACCGACAATTTCATATATTATCAAAAAAGGGAAATGAGATGTGAAAAAAAAACATGTTGTCCAATCTGAAATATGTCTATATGAGATATGAGTTGTTCTAAAGTAGCTTGACGAGTGTACAGAAAGAAAGAAATCCCATAATGGACGTAATGATGGGTAAATGCAGTTGTGTCAGACTCAGGCATTGTGAGGAGAAATCTGGTTCGTTTTCACATACACATTTTATTTTGCATCAAAGGATTGAAAAAGGGCCCAACTGTGTGTGGCTGCGTATTCCTGAGGGCAAACCAATCTGGCGGGTAAAGATTCTTCAAAGGGAGAGCCATTACCAGAACAATGATCAGAACAAAACCATCCAAACAAGTGGAAAAACATCGCATAGTGAATCTCATTGGCAGAAAATGCTAATTAACTGCAATTTAAAACTGGTTTTCAAAAAGATCTTCAGATTTGGCAGTTGTCAAGTCTATATATCTTTGTAAGGTGATCGTGTAAATCCATAACCATTCAACAGTGTAATAAATAAGAACAAATCTAGTTTATTTGATGTTTAACATCATATATACTTATCGTTAAACTCTGCATCCCATTTGTCTTCAGGTGACATGAGGACATTTTGGCCTGGACATTTCCCTTTTACTGTCATATTGTCCTTTCAATATTGCAGCGTCACTATGTCACTGTATGTCATTGGAAAAGAATTACCAAAACAAATATATATATATATATTTTTATTAACATACTCTTTTTTTGTGAATGGCAGGAAAAAGACACACCTATTTTCCTATGTCTTTGCTTTGGATATCACAACTGATGTGTTGCTTTGTCACCATAAAATAATGTTGTGGCAACCATTTGTTGAGAACCATTGTTAGTATAATGCATAATAGGATTCCCAGCAAGAAGTGTGAAACACAGCTTGTTATATTGGCATATTATTTCCAAGTCGTTATGTATTTTTAGCTCTCATAAATGAGTTTTTCTCAAAACAATTACAGCGCAGCCAAGTATAGTATATCTTCTGTTTAGGTTCTGTTTAACATAGACGTCCCTCTTTGCCATTATGATTCTCCTCCTCAGCTCAGCTGACAATGGGGTTTGTGCTTATTTTCACCAAAACGCTCTGTGCAAAGTACAACGATACAGTAGCTTCATCAAAATAAGCTAACAGTTTGAGCATTAATGAAAAATCATTCACAGTAATAAATCACAAAAGAGACAACATTGGGTTTGGCTTGCATAGCAAAGCAAAAGGAAGAGAAAAAACATTAAAAAATATATTTACAAATTATGCAAGTCCTTCTTCATTTTAGTCATTTTGTTGTGATTTATCTTCTTCATCTCCACTGTGTGATTCTTTGTACACGCTGTGACAGAAAAAAAGAAGCGGACATACATCATACGGTTTACTCTTTTGAAGAGGGGGATGAAAGTAACACTGTGAGACTGGTGTCTGTGTCTGTACATGACATTTACAGCTCTGCATTTTTATCGCGCACTCTGTTCCTTTGTCTTCACTCTGTCTCCTCTCCGTCTTCCAAACATCACTCTGTGTCACTCGCAGAGAGAAAATCTCATAGCGCTTACAAACAAGGTGTCCTGGGATCAGGGAGCAACTGCAGGGAATGATGCTTCACAAAGACTCTGGAAGAGCAGACACAACAAAAACAACAATTTAAAATTTGGATGACATTAAATTGAAAAAACTCTCAATGACTGCATTTCTTTTTTGCACAATCCCAGGAAATAACTGGATTTAAGATTAAGAAATTGTTGAGGTTCTGCAACTTTCCTTACTGAAAATGGTGGAGCATAATTCTACATTTTTGGTGTTGTTTTTCTTTGCATTTATCTCTATTGAGACTTATACCATTATATATCTGTACTGTGATGCTGTTACAACTGACTAAGATAGGCAATATCTGCCTCTCTTAGTCAGTTGTGACAGCATCGTCTTTCTTTACAAATTGTTAAAGAAGTGACAGCCACACATTTCAATTTATTACGTGCTCTATAATTATTAAATTGCATGGCTTCTCTGTTATTCTCTGTCAATCAGGGTAAATCAAAATCAAACTACAACATGTATTCTAATAATAGCAAAGCTTTTAGTAAAGTCTGCAGATTATTTCTCTCTGCAGATATAGGTGATATTTGCTTGCTTAGATTACTGTATATTATTCCGCAAACTCTATCCAGCCAGCCTTTGATAATCTGAAACTTGTATGAGATACCTTTCAGTAAGCAATTCTAAACTTTAAACCTGTTTTAAAACTAAAACTTTGATTTTCTCTAGAGTGAGGAACAATTGACTTCAGATATCCGCTTTAAATGGTACATTTGAACAATCCCTTATTTTAATACTTCTGGATTAATGATGGATTGAAGTTTACTTTTAAAACCGCTATATAGACAATTCATGTCGCAAATTGAGGATGCAACATTTGTGTAGGAACAGGTCCTACTGGTATTTACCATTTGATTGTAGAAGAAAGACCTGTGGAAGGGATCTTTCTCTCTGTATTGGATAATGGTGAGATTATTTATAGACATGCTCCTAACTCAAGTTTAACCGTACGAAAATGGACCTCCCGTGGGCGGCCATGAGAGATTGCTATATGAATGATCCTGTTTAAATCACTCTAAAATAAAAACCATTACAGCTAAAGCATTCATTCTTTTTGCAGCGGTACGTTACGGCTTCTGTCTTTCGATCCGTCACGTGGATCAAAAAACAGAGCGTTCGTGATGACGTTGT
Organism: Cottoperca gobio; assembly: GCF_900634415.1. Classification (NCBI taxonomy): domain Eukaryota; kingdom Metazoa; phylum Chordata; class Actinopteri; order Perciformes; family Bovichtidae; genus Cottoperca; species Cottoperca gobio. Next base: position 11,926,342 of record NC_041368.1, read on the forward strand.
TACGTTTCGTGTGGTTTGATGTTTTGTGTGTTTATTTAGTAAAATTGTGTCCAATTAATATATATCTTTTCATTTATGATCAGATTGTAATACTTTTATCAATTATTATGGTATATAAGACTTAACTTTTTAGCTCAGGTTGCACAGATTTGAGTGATGTGAGGCATTTGAAGATACTCCAATAAATGACAACACAATAAGGAAAAAATACCAATGTAGGCACGGGGGAAATCTTTTCTATTGCAGAGTTTATACATCGAGATGCTTTCTATCAGCTCAGCTCTTGGATTTATTACTGGCTACCCACAGGGCACCCATCATTGTGTCTTGTATCAGAAGCTGGGCTGGCCCTCCCAGGCGAGATCAGCACTTTTATCTATTCATCTGCTTAAAAAATGACCATCTTATTTATTGTCACCCTGTGCCTAAGACATTATAGATATAACACCCGTTCTCAGGACTTATTTACAGAGTAAACTGAAACTTGACACACTGATATTGATAGGGCAGTTCAAAAATGTGGTTGTATTGATTTTAGGTTTGGCTATTTTTAATAACATGCTTGTCTTCTTATTTCCTTTTTTATACCTATGCCAAGGATATTTCAGAAATATTTTATTTAGAATTTGTCATGCTGTTCTCTAAATGTATGTATATTTAAATCTCACTATTTAATCACCATATTGTCATGTCGTTACCATCATTTAAAATGTTTTATTGTGTGACCTCCTGATTAAATTAAGTATATTTAAAACATTCATTATGTGTAATGTGCACATGAATATGTCCTCAGGGAGGATTAACACATACAGTGTTCCCTTTTCTCTGTGCTGTTTGTGGAAGGATGCCCGTTGTGGGAGGGATCTGTGCCAGGTCTCTTGTGGGAGCCCCTAGTCAGGGTGGCCCTGTTGGATGTTGCTGTGCCACTCCAGGAAGCCATATGTTGCCGCTCCAGCGTCGACACGGTCACCATGCACTCCTCAGAGGGGTCTGAGGCCGCAGCTGCCCACGAGCTGTGCATGCGGGAACCCACGCTGTGCAGGGAATTCATGGCCGGTGTGTGGGCTGCTGAGTGGATGGTAGATGAGGGTATTTGGCAAAGGATACAAATGAGACATCATGATAGAGGCACTCCTTTCTGGATTTACTATAACAGAGGATTCTCTGGCAAATATTGGCTGAGAGTGTAAAAGACTTCACTTACCGTCTGTGTTGATGTCTCTTCGTCTGGGCAGAGTCCCGATCTTTCCCGTCTGCGGTTTGAGGCCAGTCAACGGAGCCCTCTTGTGGCCAAGGCTATGTGTGCTCTGTGTGTGCTCTGCTGAGCCAGAGCTGTCTGAGCGACACTGCTGCGAGCTTTTACCTACACAGAAGGAAATAAAGGGGACATATAATGCTAATCTTTAGGTTCATACATGTATTTGGGGTTTATACTAGAATATGTTGAAATGCTTTAATGTTCAAAAAACTCTTTAAATACTGTCTCTCTGAATATACCTGTATTCACCTTCTCCCTTAAATGCTCCGTTTTAGCGTCTGTCTCTTTAAGACCATGTCCAGAAAAAGCCCAGTATACTCGGATTGGCTTGTGAGAAAAATAGGGCGCTTATTGAATCCCATGTTTTATAAGCTGGGCAGCCCACAAAAAAAATTGACTTGTCCTATTTCTCAGTTTGTGAGTTGGTAGGCACTCCAGATACACAAATGTATGTGCACAAGCACTGACAAAGTGAGTTTAGTCTCCTTTTGATGAAGATTTGATTAAGCGTGTCTGGAGTATTCAGCGTGTGATGTGGTTGTACAAAATCATCCAGTAGAAATTGTGTCAACATTTAAATCAACAGAACTAGATCATTACTAGATATTGTGTCTTGTGTTAAACATACAAGTCTGAATGTGACGTCTTGAAAGAAGGTGTGAAGATGATTCACACTGTTTCCATCACTTGTGGAACTAACTCCTTCATACAACTTAGTATAAATTCTAAGATAATAAAATTACTGAACGCTTTAATCAGAAGGCCCCAGTAATATTTTTTCTTTGTTGAAGCAATATAAGCAACCTGTTGTATGAAGTTCAAAACCTAAAACAGCATTTGAAAGTTTTGTTCAAATCAGACATCATAGACATGTATTAACAAACATCCTATTTAAAGCATTAATCCACAACTACACGATGGCACCCCCTGTGGAAATACTGCCACAACACTGGCTTTGTTCATGATTTGTTTCACTGGACTGAATATATTTTTTTCAATCTGCCTTAAAATATGTGACAGTTAAAAATGACAAGATAAAAATGTTTGCATTGCTAATGTTTGTAAATATTTTTAGTCACGCCGACCTGTTTTGCCCTGCAACGCTGTTATTAAAAGTGTTGAAAACACATATTCTCAATGCTCAAGTCAATCTCTTAACCTATCAAACAATGGAGTCTAAAAATGGTACACTTCTGTCCCTGTGGGAGAAGCCTTCAAGTTTCTCTCTAAAGAAATGCTTTCAGACAGAACCCTATTTATAAATGCATCAAATCTTAAATGTTAGACGTGTGGCTTTTCTGCAGAGCACTACTAAAGTTTTTAAAATATTCTATGTTTTGCATTTGATGTCTATGCAAGAATGGCTTCAAGTAACTTTTCACAGACTGTCTGAATATCTCTTTGAAAAAAAGTGTATATGATTAAGAATAGGATATCTGAATATTTATTAAGCCTATAAAACTTTTTACTTTACACAAACTATGGTTTCTACATTACCTTTGAGTGTCAATCACGATCCCTGCTGGCTACATCAACGTATGCCTGATCTACAACCCCTACACTAGTGTGTGTGTGTGTGTGTGTGTGTGTGTGTGTGTGATTATATGTGCTATTGTATGCCTTGGTCTTTGTACTCTGCAGTGTGTCCGTAGGTGATAGTTCAGCCAGCCAACAGACTGCACAGTGTTTGCTACCTCAGTGGTCCAAACCCTATTGGCAGTCAAAAACGTTGATATTGGACGTTATGGGTTATGTTAAAATTTGACGTTTTTGAACATTCCATGCCATGTTTCACATTATTTTTCTCCTGAAATATCTGTGCACGGCAGCTAAAAGGCTTTGTTAGGGAAAGCTTGTAGTCATTAGAGCGGCAACGATTAGTGGATTTATCAATGAGTCTATCGACAGAAAAACGATTCCCAAATATTTTTGATAATCCATTAATCGTTAAAGTAACATTTCATGCAAAAATGTCAATAAATGCTGTTTTCAGCCTCTCAGATATGGATATTTTCTGCTTTTCTCTGTTTTATATCATACACTGACAAAACACCACATTTGAAGACATCATCTTGGACTTTGAGAATTATTTTCCACTATTTTCTGACATCATATAGGCCAAACAATTAGTCCATTAATCCAGAAAATATTCGGCAGATTAATCGATAATGAAAAAGATATCGTTAGTTGCAGCCCTAGCAGTCATGGTTAAAAGAAACGCTATCATTATTGTTCAGATACATGTGCATCTACTACCCAGACCTCACCACAAAAACCTTACTGCATTAAAAACCCACTTCTTCCTGCACTGGCACTGTCATGGGAATCGCGTACTCCAAAATTGTCTAATATTAATGCAATTTCTTGGGCCGAGTGGCTGCAGCCTCTTCAGCTTCAATGTAGGAGGGAGGGAAAAAAGCAGCATGTCTGCACTTGATCTTTCCACAGTTATTTTACATCTGCATAATAACACATTTTCAGATACGAACATAGTTTAATATTGTTAAATTAAAAACTATATCATTGGACATATGTTTGCTCCATTTGTTAGTGATAATGAGAATATAAAACAATCCATGTGAGGTGCAAAGATATCGATAAATATGTCTAAATCTGCATATTCTGTACCTCCAACTAAATATAAGTGATGAGGTGAAGACTTTTATAAATACATCCTTAGATAGATAGCCATGTTCTTAAACGCATTGTCCTTTTAATAACAACATATCAAACTACAGCTGTTAATTAAAGCTGCAAGCTTGGCAGCCGTGGTGGAAGGAGTCAAATACCACACGATGTTAATTTCATGTAAATTGGATGATTCTTGACACATGAGGCTAATTATGACTTGATTTTGAAATGTAGATGTCCTCAGGTCTGTTCTTTTTATCATGCATGAGAAAGTTGGAAGAGATTGGACAATGTGTATTCCAGTTACAACAACTTCCTGTTTCATGGTGAACCAAAATGGCTGCCTGAACTTTTACTTTTTTTTTTTTACTTACAATTTATCATCTTTAGATTTTTCTGACCAAATTTGAAGTTGATATCATTCTTTCTCTAGGTAAAGTTGCTAAAGTACAGCGCCTTTTTAAATGGTAAAAAAGCACAGTAAATTCAAAATGGCTGACTTCCTGTTGCGTTTACGGTATTCCTTCAAGAGGCTTTTTTGTACTTCTCCACATGTTAAATCTGCCTAACAAATTCCATATCTAGGTGAAACGTACCGCGAGGGCTACTTTTATAGGGGACGCTATCGAGCCATTTTGCCACAACCATTTTCACCACTTCTGATGGGTGTGCAAAGTTTCATAACTTTTCAAGCACCTTTTAAAATAATAAAATAACTTCTTGCATTACACAAGGTTCCTCGCACCTGTATCTGCTCAGGCCTTAATTAAAAACAGTATGATATTTATTTTATGGTAAATGTACTTGTACTTCTGTAATCCACAACATCTTACCTACTTTTAAGGAATATGTTCTGTTGTTGGTGTTGTAGGTTGTAGGTATTGGTATATATTTATACATAATATATTTACACATTCCCATATCTGCTATGTTTGCTCCATCACGCCATCTATGGCCTTATTATTTATGTAATCTGCAGCTGCACAGGCCACTTTTCTCAAGGTTTCCTCATATTTTGTGTAGCAGAAAAGATGTGGTGATGGAGCCAGTCAATTGTGAGCCTGCCTATTTACCGGTAACGCCCCGGTGGTCTCCTCATTTAAAAGCAATGACTTCCATCAAATTCGTTCTTCCACATGTAAAACATACCTGAGCCCTCAAGGTTATCCACGCTGTGACCAGGAGTGTATTCAAAGCCACACAAATTCTTTGACACCATCGCATATCTTTCCTCCTCCTCCACTGTCCTCGTCATCTTCGGAAAGGAGAGTTGCTCCCAAATCAGATCCTAGTGTGGTGGACAGGAAGTCCATCGGAGGGACAGGGGTGGTGGAGACGTTTGGACTGCCCTTCATGTGCCTAATTAATTGTGGAGAAAATGTGTATTAATGAACTAAAAAACATTTTAAAGAAGCAATGGAGGTCAGATAATGGAGCGTAAATACTGTATAGCAGAATCAGTGCATATTCAGAAAGGTAAAGATGCAACGTGCAGACTATGAATGCCTGCAATGATTTCACTGATTACTTTCTCAGCACTGGTGTGTGTTGTGCTAACACAATTGAGTTGTAATTGGGCTGGATAAAGGATATCTGGATGGGCAAGGCTGTCACCAACATGCCTGTTATCTCCGCCACAGCTGTCCTCCATGATGGCTCACATCCCGCCATAGAGGAGATAGCATGCATAATTACCAACTCTATTTATCGATGTCAGAACAGCATGTTAGACTAAACCCAGTCATTACCCTCCAACACGTGTCGCCTCTGACTTGTCAAGTTTTCCAATGCTCCATCAAAGGTGCAATCAATGGAGAGCTGTGTTTATTGCTCGCAAGAAACGTGGACTGCAGGTTTGGCTGACACATGTAAATACCAGTATTATAAGACGCTCAAACATTGGCTATTGATATGCAAAACCCAAACTATCAACAGAATACAATGAATAAAATTACAGGTATCTCCACTACTAGTGCGCAGCAAAATTGCGATGCATACACACAAGATCATTTGAAAGCTTTATACTAAGAGTGCCACTAAAAGTTTTTTTTCTCAAAATATAATTAACTTGGCGCTTTGAAAGTTCCTTACCATGACTGCTTGGCCACCTCATATTGGTAAGCTCTGGTCAACTCATCCAAGTGGGCCTGCAATATCGATTGCATTTCATCATGGTGGGCCGAGCTGAGAGAGGAAGATGAGGGTTGGCTGAAGGAAGCTGCCGCTGGTGAGGAGGATCTGCCTCTCAGGGGAGGAGTGGGACCTCTCTCTTCCTCTACCTCATTGTCCAAACCTTGGTGGCGGTAGGTCTGGACAGACATTGGTGGGGCCCAAATGTTGCTGTCATATCTGGCATGTGGACAAAATGTTTTATGTATTAATAATCATCATTGACTTTGCTTAACAACTGATTGCATAGTTGAAGAGGATAGGAAATATGTAAAGATTTAAGAGTGACTTGACTTGGGACACGACTTGCTTTAAGTAAGGGCTTGAATGGACATAACCTAGGACTTGGATTGCCTTGCCCAAGAAAATATGACTTGGGATTTGAGACATGGACCTAATGACTTGAGTCAAATTTTTGATTTAAATCTTACTTTAGTAAATGGATCAAAACAATTATTTTCATTTTTTATTAATCACTTTATTATGATATAAAACAGAGAAAAGCAGGAAATCTTCATATTTGAGAGGATAAAAACAGCATTTTCTGAAATCTTTGCATGAAAAATGACTAACGATTGATCGTCAAAATAGTTTGTGATTGTTTCTTAGTCGATTGACTAATCGATTAGTCGACTAAACATTGCACCTCTACTTAATACAAACCTATTTTATTTAGTTTTTCTATATATAGACAGGTAGAGATCTATTTCAACATTGTATGAACTATTATGTGAAGCTCTTGTCCAAGCTCTCTCTCTCACACACACACACACACACACACACACACACACACACACACACACACACACACACACACACACACACACACACACACAGACTGTGGCCACAGGTGCAGGATATTGTGACCTCTATGCTTGCATGTGTTTCTTCTGTCGACGTGGGTTTTCTGTGTTTGTGTGCATCAGTTCCAGGGGCAGAGATTGATGAGATATGAATGTATCTTACCCTCCTCCGTGGTTTTCCTGGGGGTAACGGTCAAGGTCAACCTCGGTACCAGGGAGAGGGTGCATGGGTGGTGGAGGCAGGGGCATGTTAGCCCAGCACGTCCCATTTGATTTAGAGGCCTTTGTCCCACCCTTCACCTTCTTTTTCTTCCCAACCTTTGTACCTGGGGGGAGGTAAAGAGGGAATGAAGTTAAGTCTCCTCTACACAATGTGAAGAAATCCCTGTACACACAAACAGTATTCTACACCGAAAACACAAACACATACCTAGAAAACTATCTTTTATCTGAACTTTTTCTAGCCTGCCTCGCACCCAGTGTTCATTATTTCTCTCTTTTGTGTGTGTTGACAGCGCATTAGGACTTTTTATAAATGTTGACATTTCTTAAAGAGCCACCAAAACCTGCAGCAAATCACTTTTAAGTCGCTTCCCCACTTGCTCTACTTTATCTTCGGTAAGCCTGACATTTAGCTGAGCACACAGACTATTGTGCAAAGCCACAAAACGTACAGACAGAAATGCCTCTGTGACTTCACTAAATGTATATACACTGCATGAAATAACTTGGAACACTGAGGGATTTTCCGCCATCACTAATCAAGTTAACCCGAAGAAATGTGTCATGATTGGGTGACATTTCTGGGCTAGATGAGCTCCTGGGGTAGAATTGTGATCAAGACAGAACAGTAATTAAGAACATTATCCTAGGGGTCCATTTTCAGTGAATATGTAAATAAAATTCCTCCTTTTCATTTAGCTCTTTCTCTGGTTTAGTTTGCCAAATCCCTTCCAGTAATTTCACAGAAATAAACTACCTGTCATTTTATTGCTTGTACTGCTGCTGCTGCCGTCCACCCAGCACCCAAGAAACATACACAAGAGTGCAAACATCACACCACAAATAAATTAAAATTGATCTTCAACATGGCACGTACCATTGCCAGGGCGTCTGTCAGTTAGCGAGTACCCCAGGTTTGCCATTTCCTGCTGGGCTTGGAGAGAAGCCTTCCAGCGGGGATCTGGCCTGTCCACAGCCAGCTCATGGAAGCTGTTGGACTGGAGTATCTGAGTGGTGGCATAGGGGGTGGGCTGAATGCCTCGTGCTGGGCTGCTGTAGCCCGCTTTCCCCATGAAGTCAATACTGCTGTAAATGGCTCCATCAGACAACATGGTGCCAGTCTTTTCCACGGCCGCGGACGGTAAAACATCTGAGACAAAAGAGGAGCGCGACAAACAAGAACGGGGAAAAAGAGATCATGGAGAGATAAGTTGACATGAAGTTAACGATCTTTAAGGTCATTAACACTCCCTGCTGCTCTGGCACTCTGTATTAGTTAAATACAGATCTCAAATGGACTTGATATAAATGAAAGTGATTATATTCTACCGCAATTAGCATGCAACACGCTGTGGGAGCCCTGTGGGAGTGTTCACGAGAGGGATATTCAAACAGCGCTAACCTTCAGCTCTACTGTCCTGTACACATAGAGCCCGCAGCTCACCGGGGTTCCAATGAGCCGAGAGGACATGCAGATACACAATAAACACATAAACTTTGATCTCATGAAACCTTGAATAAAATTCACAATGGCAGGGCCTGAGAAAGAACGAAAAGTATATGAGAAACACCGCAAACTTAAGCAAAATATCAAGCTTGTCAAATCAAATTAGTGAGATATAGCCCTCAAAGGCTTTTTTTAATTTGCGTGCGTGTGTTTGTTTGTGTGTGCGTGCTTATGTGTGATGTCCTGTCACTGCGCTTCCCAATGGATGAGCATCAAAACTGTCTGACCAGGCATTGCTAAAACGGTATTTTCCAGACACACCAGCCTGTTTATGTTTCTTACCTCCTCGGCCAAAGTTGCTGCCGCCCTTGGGACTCCCTAAGCCCCCGTTAGCTGGGAGGCTCGTGGAGGGCCAGGAGTCAGCCAACCAGGGGAGGCCTTGGTCACCCGCTTTCAACAGCCCTGGACGGCTGTGAGAGTTGTGAGTTTGTAAAGAGAGATAAAGAGAAGAACATAGTTAAATATCCAGTCTGCACCGTAACAGCATTGCTCATTTTCTTCCTGCTGCATCGACAACAAATTTATTTGAAAACTCATTCAGCATATTCTCGCCTGTGGAGCAGCCCGGTGCACGGGCGACAATTAACAACAGAGAGACATAAAATGGCAAGTCTATAAATCAGACTTCTTTCTCCCCTTAACTCCACCACTCCTAACTCTCCCTGGAGAAACAAGGCAGGCCTAAATACACACTAAATCCACTTTAGAGCCTTAGCACAACAGAAATTTACATTTTAAATTGAGAATCATGGACAGCCTCTGGCAGATAGGCTACACTAGTGCACCGTCTCCATAGCAACAGAGACAGCAAAAGCCCATTAAGTGGTTTTGGAAAGCTACCGTGTCATTTTGTTTTAGTGAAATACAACGGTCGTGAATGCTGGCTTTGACTTCAAGGTAGGAAAGTTGTAGGCGGCAATTCAGGGAGGTGAAGAAAAAAAAAAGGCAATTCGTATCAGCTGCTGTAAAAACGGCAAAACATTCACATGCCTCGTGCATCCTGTCCGCATATGTTTGCTTAATGTGGAGCTACACAAGGAATTTTCCACTAAGGCTGATTCACCAAGTGCCAAGGGAATTGTTTCACAGCTGACTTGGTGATGGCTCAAAGGTGTTCAAACAATTACATCAATCATTTCCATTTTAGAATACACAAGCGTGTACATACATTTACATACATTTGTTTGGAAACACGTGCCAACATCAACACATGTGGGGAAGCACGCTCATGCACACAAAAGGAGCAAGAAACTGTTTATTTTTAGTCCATTATTTGCAACATTTGTTCTAGCTCTGGGCTTATCTGCCTGCTTAGGTGTGACAAAACGGAAAGAGGGAACAGGGAGACAAAGATAAATATATATATTTCTTCATTCACTTGCAAAGAAAATTTGCCCCCTTCTCTTGTACACTTTGATACTCTGTGGATACAAATGCAGCCTTCGGGCATCTTTTGAGACTGCTCATGGCCGCCAATTAGAGTCTCAAGGTCCAGCACTTTGTTACTCCATGCCCACATGCGCCCCATCGCAGTGTACTGGATACGCCAAGCTTTTTCAAACAGCACATTTATGTCCAACTCTCCCCTCCTCCCACAACCCCTTGCTCTGCCAACAACCTCTGATGAACTGACAGAGAGCCAGTGAATACAACCTTCACCTGTGGTAATCGGTGGGGCTCACTTCAAAGGGATGATTAATGATTTCATCAAGTGTACATCAGTGCAAATCGTACGCTGAAATTAGACAGCAGCGGTAATATTGAAATGTGTATGCAAATTACGTTCATTGTGAAAGAACTCTTCATTACAGGTATTACAATAGGCTCTCGTCATTGAGATGGCAGACCGAGCATTGCGCTGCGTGGCAGTGAAATGCCAGAGGGAAAGCTCTCGCTGTAGGTATTCTTGGTTTTAAAAAGTTAATTTAGATTCTTACCTTCCATTTCGGATCAGGCCTCTGTCTCTTTGGAATGTAACTTGCAGAGAAAAGAGAGAAGAGAGAGAAAATATATTTCAATTATTTTGTCTAAAAATTTCCTGGACCACCATCAGTTTGAATGACTGATGCATTATTGCTGTCATTAATGGGATATTGTATATGTGCAATGTAAAGACATACCTGCACGGGTAAAGGTGAAGGACTGAACTGTGAATTTAAAAAGAAGAAGAATAAAGTGTCAAACATTATACATGTTTATATCAAAAAAGATGCTGCCATACTGTAATGCTCAAGAACATTCAGCAGGTGCAGCCCTTTCATCTTTGCTTTGCTTGTTCATTAATCACTGAAGGTATGTCAGCACCGATCACTTTTAGACATTCCAGCATTTTCTGAATTACGCTGATTTGCCCTGAGGGATAAAGTTGAAATGAAGGTGACATAGTTGACCCCGCTTTGCCCTGGGGCATCTGCATTATCATGCATGTTATTTATTCATTTCTTCCAAAATACAAAATGGAGCATGAAGGCTGTCTTAAAAAGAGAAAAGAACAAGGGTTTTATTCTCAAGTTAAATATTTCAAATGTGACACCTCAGAAGACAACAACAAGAAAAAAGCAATTAATGCCATGTTTAGGAATTTCATCTCAAAAAGATTTAGCATTTTAAAAGAAGTCATAGAATATTTAGTATCTTTACCATTCCTGTAAAAAGATTACTATATTCTTCTTTAAAATGGAAATGTGGTGTTTTGGAATTAAACTCTTGAATTTGTTTTGAGAGAAGGGATCAGAGAAGCAGCACTCAATCATGTAAATCCCTATTGAATTTGGAAATCACAGCGCTCTCTCCCTGAGTCACTGCAACGGAAGCTGCAATACACATTATGATAATAGCAAACAGCTATATGCTTGACTCACGGAGGGATAAAAGAATATTCCATACGTAAACCCAGACGTGCCTCGTGTTAAAGTGCAAACAACACCAGCCGTGGACTAGTAATGGAAGGTGATGTTAAATTACTTATCTCGCATGAATGTATTAGACTTTGGAGGTGCGCTGCTGATGGAACTCACAGTTGATGCACATCAGTGCACAGTGAATTAAAGGCTTTTTTTTCCCATTTGTGCTGAATGTATTCCCCATTGTTCTGCATTTTAGCCAACTCAAATGGAGTCGCATGTGGGATGACTTCGGCTTTCGTTGAAGAGAGAGAGAAAGAGAAACACCGATTGTGCTTTGAGATTCTGTGTTGGTGCAGAACCATGCAAATTGTTTGTTTTCTTTACCTGCATAGTTGCTGAGTCCCTTCCTCTTCTTTCTCCTCCAGTAGAGCCAGGCACTGAAGCCCATGAGGACAATCCAGCAGGCCCCTCCCAAACCAGCGATGAACGCCGGCTGCTTCACCACGTCTGAGATGCTATTGTTGCCCTCCGATCCCGTCATAACATCCCTCAGTTCTGCACCTGGGGGCACCGCACACAAACACACAGACACAGACACAGACACAGACACACGAACACGCACATGCACACACACACACACACACACACACACAGGAGACACACATGAACAAATATTATATTTCAGTAGTTGGTGCACGTGAAAATTATTTGGGATGAATATGAAATCGATTTCATTTCCATTGTTGTCTACATGCCTGAAATGTGAACAAGAAAACAAAAGCATATGAGTATCTGATAGAAGAGGATATATGAAAGGAAAACAAACTGTTTGTCTCACTGTGTGTATGGGTTCATTGTTTTGGAAACTCAATATAGGAAAATATATTTTCAATAAAAAGCAAAATAAGCATTGCTCAAGTCAAATTATGAGCATGTATTAAAGACACATGGACCACAGGAACAGCTAAAAGATGAGGAAAAAAAGAAAACACGCAGGGGTTAAAACAAAAAAAAGAAAACACAATGGAAAAAAAAACAGCATCAGTGCATCCAATATGTAGGCAGAGTAAATCAATTCAGCAGTGCACTTATCAACTTGAGCTGCAAGACACGAGATTGACAGAGCAGCTCTGACAGAGTTTGATTTTCCTGTTGCGGCTACTGTGCTGTGAAATTAGATTCACAGTCTCGAGCAGGACCTATCCCCCCCCCCCCCCTCCCATCATTAAGCTTCAGCCCACCGGCCTGTGTTTCCCTTTCTCTGTGTGTTAAGGGTGTTATTATATATCAGTCAAAAGTCACAGATGAAGAGCATCTGGCCAGGGCTCCGATATTGATTCTGGGTTTATATACTCTGGGCATCCTTTAGGTATTTGATAAGATGTGATAGGCTGATAAGCTCGTACAAAAACACTGTCTCCTTTGTTAGCGCCAGCTGCACACATTTTGAAGAGGATTATTGATATGGCTAACAGTACTTGGCACAGTGTTACCAGACACTACACTTAATGAACCACAATTGATTTCTCAGAAGACGTCTACGTTGTAAAGCGCAATCTTCTTTCTTCAAGTGCAGTAAATTGATAAATCATTTTTCCAGACCCCCCAGTCTGTGATGGAGACCTAGGTCCCCTATTATGAGGTCATTTCAATTGACTCCAGGTTTGGTGTGTGTGTGTGTGTGTGTGTGTGTGTGTGTGTGTGTGTGTGTGTGTGTGCGTGTGTGTGTGTGTGTGTGTGTGGATTACCCAAGATGATGAGCTGGGGTTTGCTCTTGACCCCCACCCCTGCGCTGGTACCGGCAGCCACCTCCACATGGTACTGCACTCCAGTCTGCAGCCCCCCAACTACCACTGAACGGATGGTTGCATCCACAGACTTATTGACATGAAAGCGGGTTTCGTTGGCCAGACACCAGATCTGACAAAGACAGACACGCCAGACAGAATTCATTGTAACATTGCACAGTACATGACTAAAATATTCAGTTTGGTACAGCGTATCAGGTGCAGTTTGATCCTACCTTGTACTCCTGGATGATGCCGTTCTGTTGGTCGGAGGGAGGAGGGTCCCATGACACGCTGATAGACGTGCTGTTGTGGTTCCCTACTGTCAACACTGTCACTTGCTGTGGAGGCGCACCAGGTGCTGATGGGACAAGAGGGGGATCAAATGATTTAAAGAAACAAAAGAAATAAAGGAGACAAAAGAATAAACTGATTTAGCATAAGTTTTTTTAACAGAAGCTTTTGTCTTTTTATTTTTTTTACCTCAGCTGAGGAGGTCATATTTGTTAATCAGCATAGCATTTTCATGAAACAAGGAAGAACCCATTTAATTTTGGAGAGCATCCGTACCACAGGGCGGATACACAAGTTATGTTTCACTTTTGTTTACATTGAGAGACAGGACATTTGTGCTGGATGGATGTGGTGTCGGAATATATAGAAACAGCGATCAACGTGTTGTTTCAACACTCTGAGCAATACAATACAACACATTTTCTTTGTAGACTTAAAGCTCATGAACACACCAAAGTCGGAAAAACGACCTCCCAAATCAGGTAATGGGACCATCCTAGGAACCCATGAATGCACCATTGGCCTTGGCCGTGCCATTCTAGTTTTATCATGTTACAGAAGGATTTGTCTCACTCACTACCTCAACTTATATTCATACAGCAAGCCATACAACACGGCATTTTCTAAGCCAGCGTGGCAGATGGCTACCAGAGCACTTCATCTCAATTTCATATCTTAATGGTAGGATTAGTTTTTTCTTTGGGAGTTGTACTGGGACCTAAACATTTTTTGCCATTCTTTCATTATACTGAGTTTAATATTCTATTATCTAACTGGCATCATAAGTTATACCCACCAAGCATTTGATGTCCAAATTGTGCTTTACTAATGTGCTCATACAATGACCATTCCAAGCAGGCCAGCCAGTTAGAAATTCCTCAGCCAAAGAGAAATGCCCAGTAGCTAACATCACTCCCATAATGGACTAGAACTATTCAGACCACATATAAATGAATTCAAAGTAGCTGTAGTCAATTTTGCATATCATATCTGAATGAAAATGGTCAGTCTCCATGTCCTATAATGAGGCTTCTGAGATGGCCTGTCAACAGAAATGTAGCGCTCTGCCTCACGCTGCCAAATTCAAACTCCCTCTTTTAATGGGTCATATTTGTGTGTACCAAACTGGCCTAATAACCTGCAGGGACAGATTGCCGATTTGACGAGACTGCAGGCAGCGGGAGGCAAACACCATGTCTATGCAACTGAGCAAATCATCATCATCTCTCACTGAACGGACTACACAACCGCTCCAGGCACAGTTTCTCATGATTCCCATTAAAACTATCATTATGTTTTGACTGAGTGGATGAAATAACTACTCCGAACCCAATTAAGAAACGGAAAAAAAAGCGAACGCACTATCTTCAGTGGAGCCATGTAAGCAAGGCAGTGAATGCCACGGCAGTGCAGAGAAGCCAAAGCAGGTGGGCCATGACGGGATTGTCTGGTTTGCCACCTGGCCAGAGAGCAACATGGCTACTGTGACTTCTCCAGATGGGATTAGTTCTGTAAAGGGTTGGAGTGAAATGCAACGCACAGTGTCTCAGAGAGGCAAGCAATTGATTGTATTGGTAGATCAGAGAAATACAACCAGGCCATATTAGGAGTATGAGAAAGAGTGTCTGTGCCAGACCTGAGACTGACCTCTGCCAGTCTTCTGACAGCTGGAAAGCTCTCAACATCTGGCTCAGTTAATACATGATGGCAAAACAATAGATGTTTCTTTTTACGATGAAAAGATGAAACAACCCTCCCTGAATGATTTAACTTGTGCTTAAAAGAGAGGCTCTAAACAGATATGGCATGTCGGCAAAATATTTGACAGCCTCGCAATACAAAGGAATTTAATCTGCCATATGAGAGGCATTTTATTTCTATTACATTTAACAAATTGACTCAACCCAGTTTGAGGATATCTATATTCAGCCATTTGGACTGTATTGACTTTCTGAGGTAATTACTGTTAAACGGACTTGCGCAGATGTACTGTCACAATATAGTGAGGATGATACTTTTCAGAAAGCAAAATGATTATTTTAATGATAGGACAGCCAAATATAAAACTCCTACACTTATGATATATATTTATGCTGAGAAACCATCTGCCATGGACAAAAAATATCTTTGCTTAGCATTAGCCTGTATAAATGCAGGTGGACTGTAGTGGAGGAAAATCAACCTTTACACATATTTGGATTGCCTACCAACTCAGACTGTCTTTGGGGCTTTCTGACTCATAATTTCTAAGGCAATCCATCATATCTGTTGGCCACATTTCACAAAATCAAATTATAATCATAAATCTATTGAAAACACCCAATAGAGCACAAACTGCCACCAGTGTTGGAGCATTGTCCAGTTTAATAAAACTTTAGCCAGGAACAGCTCATTTACCATTTGTCTTCATTTGATTTTCTGAAAGAAAAGAAACCCACATACTGTACATTTTAAGCTTTTCAGCTGTTGGACTTTTGCACTAGCACATGGACACAGAAGAATAGCCATGACCACATTGACGACAAAACTATGCATTCAGTTTCGCATAGTTCTTCACACGATTACATTTTACTTTAAACTATGTATACATAAATGTTTTGGTTGGCTAAAGTCAGTAGAGCATCAAACAAGTAGGCTGTTATTTCAGTGGTGCCGTTTCAGCGAAATGATGGAGCTTTCCCGGCCAGACAAAGGTTTACATTAGGAGAAGACGGGAACCATTAAATGTAGTTCCGCTATTTCCGTTATGTAGAACAATCCCTGAGGATGATTAATGGCTACAATACCAGGAATGACTCAGGATAACATTACAATAAATAGTCACAACAGCGAAAAATGGTCAAAGAGTATGCTCTTAATAATGTGACTAATACTGATATTAAGACGGAGGAACATAGTTATTTAAAGCATTTAATGCTTCCAATGTCTGAGGGAATGTTTCAGTTTTTACTCACAGCTGTGCAATTAAACAAAAGGCACTTAAGCTGCTTAATGTCGTGCTAGGCAGAGTATAAAGTGGTAAACATAACCTGTTATGCAAATGAGTGCATCAATTAAGGTAATTAATTCATGAATTAGCAAACATTTCTATGTCAACATACCTGTCTCCATATAACACACGTGTAATGTAAAATATACCTCTCGTTGGATCGGGGAGTTCTATTCTACACAGGATGGCCTTGTCTTTTCTCGTCACTGACCCTCATGCCAAGTTCTCATAATATCAGTGCATCCCATAGACCAGGGGTAGCCAACGCGGTGCGCCGCGGGCACTTGGTCTATTTAATTGTTTTGCTGTTTTAAAAAAAATCAATAACACTTGAATTATTAAGTGTAATTTAACATTTAAAATGACAATATTGAATATAGAACTTAAAATCAAAAACGTTTGATGTATATATGAACTCTGACCCTGTAAGCTAAATCTCCATTTCCCTTTTCGCTGAGACAAGCTAGTGGGAGCAGCTACGATGGGGCGCTAGGTGTGTTTTTTACGCTAAACATGGCAGAAGAAAACAAACTATTTTCACAATGATTGGGAGGAAGAATTATTTTTTGCAACAGTGAAAGAAAAGTGTGTACGTCTCATTTGCGGGGCGACGGCAAAGCGGCACAATGTGGAGAGACACTTCTGTACGTGTCACAGAAGCTACCATGCTAACTAACTAACTACCCACCTGCAGCACTGCGGGCAGAACAAGCCGAGAGTTAAAGGCAGCTTTGGGCAGCAGCATCTCTTTTCACAAGGTCGGTGAACAAGTCACAAAAAGCATCGGAAGCTTCATTTAGAGCTGCACAATTTATGTTAATAGAGAACAAGAAAGCCTTTTCGGACGGAGAGGTCTTGAAAGGTGCAATGATGTTATTGAAAACACTGTTCAAAGATGAGAAGAAAGGTTCTGAAGTCATCTCCACTCTCTCTGATGTTACAAAGTTAGTGGTTTGTACAAACAGGATATGATTTGAATATGTGACAGTTAATGATTTCTTAATTTTTTTACAGAAGTGATACTTTGTAATAAAATATAACCAGACAGTCTCTTCACATATATTAATATTTATTATGATTATTATTATTAATGATAATATTATCATTAAAGGTGCAACTATGTTGTTCAGGAAGTTTGTATCAAACAAGTAGCCCTTCGTATTATTCAATACCCTTGAAGTAGCTCTCAGTATCACAAAGGTTGGTGACCGCTGCCATAGACTGTATAAAATATGGAAATAGTATCCGTAACTATGTCACCCATAGGTTTCTGAAGGGCCGTTGTGAAGCTTGATGTGGGTGGCGGTGACCTTCACCATCTTGGCAGTGCCGATGGCGATTCCGCTTAACTCCCAGCTAACCCAAAATTGGGCAAATAAGTAGATTGTCGGTGGAGCTGAGGCGGGCCGGACTAGCAATCTGTGACGGCACCCACCTGTCATTCAAAGTGGACATGCACTTAATTATGCATAACTTTCAGTCTTAATATAATGTGATGGGTGAGTTATATAAAAATGACGTCCCCTTACAGCTGTCATGAGCGGGGAAAGTAGCTATACAAAGACCAAAACCTTTTTTTTGTACCAGGCTGTAAACATGTTTATTTCAGCTGTAAAGTTGGGTATTTTAACATAAGGGGCTATGGGGATTGACTTGCTTTTGGAGCCAGCCTGAAGGGGCCATTTGAGAACCAGAGCATCTTCATCTTAACAGCTATATCTGCCTGGGACTTTGGCACACCATAGCATTTTCTTTGTTGGGAAGCCCAGAGATCCTATGGATGACAGTGTTGATGGTGACATCACAGAGTCCACTGCCTCTGGCCACATTACTCACAACAACAACTCATCGAAGGGATGTGAGGATCATTAATCTTGATGCACAATTCTCCTCTTGTATGCAGTGGGAGACACAAGCTGTTTGACCTCAGAGACCCCTAATATACCCTTTGCTTGGGTTTCACAAAGGCAGTGGCACATTCCCAATGTGCTTTTTGATGGATAGAGTGTTTTCTCTTAATTCTGCAGAGCAGCAAATTTCAAGGCTCACGAGTATCAGTAGATCAAGCCAATTTTTCCTGTTCCACGACACCTTGTTTCCAGGATACCAAGTAACGAGTGCATGCACCCCAGTGCACAACTCTAGTGATCCTTTGTGGCCATTTTAGTTGGGCTACAGTTGGGTGAATTTCTCTTTATATCCCCAGTTCATGGCCATCCTTATCATCCTACTGTGAGGAAGATGCATTAATGGCCTCATCATGACTCACTCTGAGTTCAGTACAAGCCACGTTCCACACAGTCCAGCTGGTGCAACACATAAATGCAATAAACTACATGAAGAGATCCCTCTGCCCAGCCAGCAGGCACAACACAACATTTGAAAAGTGAGTCTGCAAGTTTCCTCTTGACCTTGGAAATGGTAGTTTAAGAAAACTATCTCATCTCATCTCAATCTCTTTATCTCTCTTTCCTGAGCTTTCAACCTTGTCAAATGGAGCTCAGTTGTTATAGTGATGGTTCGGTTGCCATGAGAGTTGTTATGATGTCATCCATAGCACATTTAAGACCTTTTTTGACTTTGTATTTACTGGCTTTTTAGCATATTTGAGACCACATTTTTCTTGATGTTGGTAAACTGGCACCATTAAAGGCATGCCAAATAAGCGATTAGCAGTTCCTGCTTCCAATGTACCCATGGACAGACGGAAAACTATCATTGCATTACTTTGATACTGAATTACACTTAAAAAATGTGATGATTCTCAGGCAGGTTTTGGAGTTATAAGCAGCGTCTTTCTTTCATGGAAGTTTATTCATAGAAGAATGCAATTATTTGATGCAAACTGTATCATTTATAAAAATAAAGCATTTCTTGGCACAAACAGTTAAACTAAGAAGAATAAGTAGCTGATCATTCCACTTGCATGATAGAAGTACACCAAAAATGATGTGTGTGTTGGTAAAGGGGGGGGGGGGGGCATATCAGGCAGTTCTGGTTGGTGTGTGACGGAGACATGGCAGCAGGGGTCCACAGAGGAGCAGAGAGAGAGTTGAGCTTATGTCAAAGGAGACAGTTTGTGCCCTCCCTCCTATGCCCACCAACCCACAGAGGCCCAGGCTTGTCACAGACCTACTGCTGTGCTGTCTGCAAGACCTGTTTTCACACACACAGGGGACATGGCACTGCAGCAGCATGCATGTGTGGGTGGGTCTACTTGAAATGCCATTATCCATTACTATCTAGCCATGAAGCTATTACTAGCGGCAACTAAATATAAAAGTAGGCAGAACAATTTACACAAGAGCATCCGCTCAAGCACAAGTAACTAAATCTTACATTTCTTGCAGCATAAATTCGGCAGAGAAATTGATTCTTTTGTCAAAAATGTGAATTCATTTGTCGCTTACCTTCTTCCATGGTACGTGCTGTCATGGATTCACTGTCTGCACCCTGGAACTCATTGAAGTATGGCCGCACTTTAATTTCATAGACGATGCCTTTCTTCAGAGCGGAGAGAGTTATGTCCCTCTCCGAGGCGACCTTCAAGTCCTGTATCTGCCATGGCCCGGGGGAGGGCAGCCCTGACGTCTGCCGGTACAGAACGCGGTAGCCTTGAATGAACTGGGATGGATTCTCTACCTGAGAGGAGAAAAGAAGGAGAGAGAAAGTGGGATGAACACATGGTGTATTGTAATGCTGTGGGAGGTGACGTACATCTGTGTGTGGACTCTGTTGGAGCTGCGGATCAGCATTCAGTTTGTGTCCCCTCGTCGTCGGTGACAATGCACGCTTAGTTAATCATACAGTTTAATTAGCAGCAGAGGAGCAAGAAACCTCACGAAGAGAGTTGTAGTCTATTTGTCAAAGCTGAACAGCACCCCTGAGCCAGACCTTCAGCACAATTTGAACTCAAAATAATGCATCATAACAGTCTGACTTTCTTTTTCTTTTTTTGCTGGTGCATTTCAGGGGAAGAGTAAAATATTTAACACATACAACTCATTGTAATGGATTGTTAACAAGGCCGGAAGCAACAAAAGGCTTTTATAAGTGATATAAAGCAGCTGTTTATTATCCGACCAGTCAAAATATATTAGGATGGATCTTTCTCTCTCTCTATCTCTGTCCCCAGTCATTAACGGAAATGATTTGTGAATCTAAAAGCCTTATAAACACGAGATGTAGGGACACTTGTGTTTTTGTTCCTCTATAGCCACTTTCACACATGCACTGCAACGCTGAAAGTATCTAGAAATTACCCAGAGGAGCTGTACAGTATGTGGGAACGCAAATGTCCGAATCCAATGGACTTTACCCTGCCAGCTCCGTCGTACAAAGTCCATGAAACGTCTGATTGAGCCCATGTGTGAATAGAGTAGGTCATTTTCAGGAGGAAATGGGCATGTTAATGAGGCCTCTATCGCGGCTGGGTGAAACCGGAAGAAAACAAACATCCAAGGGTGAAGCAGAAGAGTCATTTAGATAAAAGACGCCATGGAAATGTCTAACTAGAGAGACGACATCTTTTTTCACCTGACATTTAGAGGTGTAACAGATTGTCCAACTCATTTGTGCAACTGTTCCCACAGGACATGCACAAGGCAACAAATACTTAAGACCAAACCCAACAGTGCAAACAAAACACTTTATTACAGACACCTTTTGCTTGACATTGGGTAGTCAATGAGAGTGTTTCCCTCAAATGGAGCCTGGTAGAATAACATCCGCATACCCATTCAGATCGACCGCAAACGCAGGTTTATCCTGTCACTGTCAGCCTGCAAGCAGCATTACAGCACATGGCTGTCCGACAGACAAGCATGAAATAGCAGACTAGTGTAAGCCCATCCGCGGTGTGTCATTAACCTACAGCAGCAGGCAGGAGGAACACCTTGCCAACAGACAGAAATAACATTTCCCAGATAAGGGGCTGACTGCAAACTGCCTCCAGAAGTGACACATGTAGCACCTAATGGTGATGCATTTGTCCTGAATAGAAACATCAGTCTTGATTCCTGCATCACCTCAAACCATTCTAAATTGATGGAGCACCAGCTGCTCAGACTATGAATGTGTAGCCGATGCCTCAATGTTTACTCTGTGTGTGTGCCAACTAATCCAAAACATGCCAAGTATAAAGTTCCCAAACAAGCTTAGGCAAGTTTAGTTTTTCTGCTCTGACGGTAAATCTACTATAAATCACCGTTCATTTAAAGAAGAAAATATTTTTTACTCACAGTCCAAGTGACCTGCACTGAAGTGGAACTAAGGACCACAGGGTTATGCATGCTGACCACCACATCTCCCAACTCCTTCTGCACGCGACGATGGTCCACTCCCTGTGCTGTGGGACTGATGTCTGGGGGGGAGACAAAGAAATGTCATGTGAAGTGGAATAGTGGTGCTTATCGCTAAGAAGTCATGACAATTCATTCTTATTTCTGTACCTTGAGTCCGGACAGGCTCAGACATGGGGCTGGGGTCCCCGAGCCCTTGAGCATTGACTGCCCTGATGATGAACAGGTATACAGTATTGGGCCGTAGGTCCTTCACTGTGAACTCGGTGGTCTTCACATGATCTGCCACTGTCTGCCAGCTGTTACTCACTGACTGACTGCAGATAGAGCAGGATTAAATGGAGACACTACAGGTTAATAGTGTAAACATTTGAACTAATATATATCAGCATGAAACTTCCCCTGTTGATTGTTTAAATTATGACTTTTTTTTGCATTACAAGTTTCCTGACATTTTATGTTTAACTATGAAAATGAGGCATTATCTAATTCTAACATTTTGGTGAACAAAAGGGTGTGGTAAAATAATGTTTTCTTTCCACTAGTCTGAAAGAAGAAGAATAAGCAAAACAGCCCAAAATGGACCAGTGCATGATATAAAACATGTTTTTGCCTCTAGTCTCTTGCCTTAAATCGAAGATTATTTGGAAGCATATTTTTTATTTCTATAGAAGTAATCTACAAAGTTTATTTGGGGGCAACACTGGTAGGCTGTGCTCCTAGAGACTGGAAGCAAAAATCACATGTCACACAGAAATGACATGCCAAACTCACTTATGAAATCTTTAGAAATATTTTCTGTCATCATCAAAAAGTGTAATTAGGGTAACAACTATGACACACGCTACGCCTTTGTAATGCTTTTAACAGGAAAGAAAAAAAGCAAATGCTCAAGTGCCAATCATTTTCTGCTTGAAGTGAGCTTCTATTTGCCAAATAATTAGCATTCAAATTTATATACAAGAACCTTTTTCACTCTCTCTCAGAATATCTAGCTTGAATATGTCCTGGCTTGATTGAGTGCTCACAGAAACACCCACAACTATTGCAGCCATGAAAGTTTGGGGTCACTAAATGTAGCTGGAGGCCATAGGTCACAGACGTACCCAAAGGCCTCGATGACATAGGAGGACACTGGGGAGCCAGCCTCTGGCCCCGGTTCCCATGACAACGAGATACTGCTCTTGGTAACATCAGTGACCTCTGGCTTGGAGGGCGGCCCAGGGAGGGCCGTCTCGTTGTGAGACATGAAGTCTAAGAGGTCAGTAGAGTCTGACAAAGGACGAAACGTAGAGAGATGAACAAATTAATACCTGCAAATGCAAAGCAATTCAAGCAATGCCATCCTTCATATGCATAAATGTTAATGTTTCATATTCATTATTTTTACTGAAACAGACCTCTGACATCCAAGTAGGCACTCCACGATGTTTCTCCGCTGGAACTGGTGGCGACACAGGTGTACAACCCTAAATCAGACAGCTGAGGAAGACACATTATGATGTCATTATTAAGGCTCAAACTATCTTGACAACTTAAACACTGATTTCAGAGTCGTAACAGAAACCAAATTCAACACTAAAAACAAAAGAGTTAGCTGAAGCTGTATGAACTTGACCCATAAAGACTTTCTGTGTTATACAGATAATACAGATTCTTCCAGTTTGAATCCAATAGTCTTTGTAAGTCTGATCCCTGATGGTTTCTACACGCTCTTACGTCACTCTGGGCTTTTGAAGGAGGTTCACAGTGTTAGTGGTAAGGAAAAATGCATTAACCTCCACTGGCCTGCATTTGGCTCGAGTAAAGCTAGAGTGGATGAGGAAACTTTAACGCCAGCCAATGAAAGAAAGAGCCCAGTAAGAGCTTACATTAATTTTCTTAATTGATTTTCCCCAATAATAGTCACCGCCTATTCCCAGAGCCATCAACATTATCATCATCAGTGCTGACACAGGGAATAAGAGATATGACATTCTATTTTATATTGCCAATGCCTTAGGAGCCACTCACAACTATGTTATCTCTCAAGAGAGCAGAAGAGAGAGTGACACAGGAAGAGCACTTTGACAGGACACTGTATATTGCACTTCCTCCATTATATTACCCCCTTTAGACTCCACTCACTTGTCCCTGTCCTTAAGTGTAACTGCTGCCTCAGAGATTCAGAGTAAATATTAGCGTTTAACAACTTATACAAATCGATACTTGCTATTCATCTTTTAAAAGCAACCTGACTGCACTTCCATTTGAATTACATTCTATTTTCCTTCAGGGCTTTCTCTCAAAGAGGAACCAACAATCCTTTATGTTATTGTTTCCTCTGTACCTGGTAACTGTGCATGGTTAGAACCATTGGCTGTGAAACTGCAATTGCTTGGATGATTTCAGGTACAGCAAAAATCTTGGTAAAAGCTTTAAGGTATAATATGCAATATCCTGCCACTAGGGGTCTCTCAATCAAAACAATAACGAACAACGTAGTTTGGTGTCGTCGTGTGGGATCATGGCAGTTTGTTATTGCAGTCGGCTATTCCCGGTTAGGATTCTTACATTGTTCATCATTCAGGAGGTTTTTACCAAACAAACGGACATGGAGAGTAGAGCAGTACAAATCTGTGTTTCTCATCTTAAGATCAGATAACTTGAGATCCAGATGTCCGATGACTAAAATCCTCCATCCGGTTGAAATATGTACCTAAAAAATGACCAAGATCTAAAAGTTGTATTAAAAAAAATGTCGCATAAAACTGGATAAAGTCAAATAATAACAGCTTCTGGCAGACAACCACAACAGTGGTGCATGTGCAAAGGGAATATGTCACCATTACAGGTTACCAAATTAAATGGACTTTTAATGGGTTAAAATGACTTTTTTCTCTAGATTTGAAAAATATTGGAACCATTGGGGATAATGAAGGTACACAACGCAACAACATACCGTGTATAACATTGGTCTAGTCGTTTTTAGACATTTTAATGTGGAAATGTTACAACGTTTAAGCTTTAAAGTAGCAAAGCTACCGTGTTTCCAGTTCTCAGTAATTACTTACAGTGTTATCAAATGCAATAGCAAAAAAATAACAATAATAAGGTTCAAATTGCAATAAACTAATCCTTTAATTCTATACAGTATATAGAGTATATTCTAGAAGGCCATTGTTGCACATCATGCTACATGTACAATGCTGCATGCTAACTCCTATATGTACGCACTTTCTGTAATCCACTATAACCCACCCTGGTACTCTGGATCTGAAGGCTGCCGTGCTCCAGCAGGGAAAATCGCGGGTCCTTTTCAAGCAGACTGGCCCCATTCTTTCGCCAGGTGACCGTGGGCTCTGGGTCCCCCGACGCCTGACACATAAATAGGGAAATACCTCCCAATGCCTGCGTTTGGTTGGATGGGCCTTGACGAATGATGGGTGGAGGGCGGTCCTTCAGGGCTAAGGATAATAATCAAGGAACAGGTGTTATTTTCTTCGAACATTTCTTGCACTGCAATTTTGATGTCACGGTCTTGGCATGAAGCAATGCCTCTCAATTCCAAATAGTTAGATTTTGCCTGATTTGTCGGAAGAAAAAAATAAACATATGACCTTATCACAAGTTGTTAATTCCTGATTGCAGTAATTGCATTAGTGACTGCAGGCCCAAGATGTTCAGGTTCAATCTGATGGATTTGTTGTGAGCGGAAGTGACTGTTTTGTGAAGCTTTTTCACAGCATGGCAGTGTGCTCATGGCACTGCATCACACCTTTGAGCTTTAATTACTAGGTGAGGATTAACGATGCTTCACCCGTGGTGCTAATTACCATACTTTCTTTATAACACCCCTCAACACATTTGTTCCTGTCCTCTCTCTTCCTACTCTGACTCATGGCTGTACCTCCCCCCCCCCAACACACACACATACAAAACTAAACTCTTAACATGTCAAGCAGAACAACAATACATCTCTTTTAAAGCTTTTTAAAGCATGTTATATCATCCAGAAAACAGCCTCTGCACTCTGCAACAGTAATTTCTGGAGTGTTGAAGCTCTCTCGGCCTTGTAACTACCACCCGCTTCCAATTTCCTCACTGCTGCTCTTCACTGTTATCAGGTCTGTCTCCATTTGTACAAGTGTTTACAGCAGATTCCCCCTGCCTTATCTTTCATCACACCTCCTTCAGCACAATGAGGAACACGGCAACTTAAGCAAAATGGCAGAGAAATCAAGTACAAGTAGGTGCAGGTACAGTAAGTCGAAATACATGTTATATTCAAGTGATTATGGAGTTTGTTTTATCATTCATGCGGCAATATAAACAACATCTATATTGTGTTGTCGACACGCATTTGTTAGGATTTCACGAGTGTTCTTAACATGAAATAAATGCTTCCCCAATCAGTCTTTCATGGGAAACTTCAGTTGAGCATAAAATGAGTTTCCATAATGGCTAAAGACTGTCTAGGATTTTTGAGGAAAACATTACACTCATTGTATAGCAAGCTATCATTTTCCCTAAGCAATTACAGGGCCAACAACAACATATTGCTGTTCATAATTTAGCTGTAGTCCTGTAAAAAATGGCTTTAGTGAAAAAGGTATTAATAAAATGTTGCTTTTCGAGATTGTTTATCACTTATCACTACCAGAGGCTGCTACGGCTGCAAAACAAACTGAATTGTTTCACGTCAAGTTTGCGGATAAAGTTTTTTTTTCTGGAGACTTAATTACTGGTTGTATGCAAGCGGCAACCTACTTTAAACCTGCATTCTTTCCAATAGCCAGCGACTTAAAAAAACAAGTCAAATTGTATAGAAGTCTATGAAGAAATGACCCTACTTCTTACTTTAGATGTATTACCTCAGTAAACATCGATCGTTTCAAGTCTTCTTCAATACATCATGATGTTCTTTTTGTAAATGAAGGTATGCTTTAGGGTGTGGATACCTTGTGATTGACAGGGCGCTACCACGGTGTTGGATGTTGTCCTGTTAGGGTGTTGTCTGTTGTAGTTGCATTGGATTTTAATGATGACCCAGCTTGACATACATATAAAATTGTCAAACCACTTATGCTGCATCTCTATTGCCCAGGTGTGCTCAGGTTCTTAACAACTTTCAGTAAAACATGGCTAAATACAATGCCTCTGTTTCAATCCTCACACACAACCTTCCTAAGCTTGCAAGCTAGTGTATGCAGTGCCATGTGTGCATTAGAGAAATGTCACATCAAGCTTCCAAAACTCCACTTGGTGTCATGGCACCTCTCAGTTTACAGC
Source organism: Cottoperca gobio (assembly GCF_900634415.1). Classification (NCBI taxonomy): domain Eukaryota; kingdom Metazoa; phylum Chordata; class Actinopteri; order Perciformes; family Bovichtidae; genus Cottoperca; species Cottoperca gobio. The sequence goes on from NC_041368.1 coordinate 11,953,419, forward strand.
CATCAATCAACTGCATCGCTCCCATCCCTCGTGCTCTGCACCAAACATTTTGATATTGATCCATCTCCTCTGAGTGACAGAGCAGCAGTTATTTCCTCTCCGAAAAACACTTCAACACTTCAACAGATGTTAATTTAATAATGTGTGGGAGAAAAAGCCAAGAAACAAATGGAGAGAAGGGCATAAACAGCTCCCAGCTGGCAGCAACTCAGCACTTAATGCTGACATTAAAGCGTTGTCGAGAAAAGTATGTAAAGTGTCTCTCCATCAAGGGGACAGTTTTATTTTAGACAGTTTTTAGTCTTTTCAGACCATTCAGATTTACTAAAGTGAGGAGATAATGTAACAGATGATTGCGGGTGACTGGCTTTTAGAACATATGGATGCATCTTTGCAGATCTGAGCATGGGCAGACAAATAGCCTTTGATATATTCACTGTTTTATCAGGTCTGGCCAATGCTTGGATGAATGAAGCTTATGTTTGTGTTTTTTGTAGAAGTTTAAAGCACTGCATGCATCAAAATAAAATACATCAAATACAAATACAGAATACTATTGACGAGGCTTTCAAATCCGAATGTGTGTTGTTAGTACGCTACCCTGACAACATTTCTAAAACTTACACGTGACTTCAGGAAGCTAAGTAAAATATATTAAATGTTTTCACAGCCTAAATTCTGAATACAATTATTATAGAAACATGAAGAAGACATTATCAAAGGGGTTGTAAGTACAAACTGCTCTAAAGCACCTACCGGCTATTATGAGAAGTCCCTCCAAATGACACCATGCGGGGAAAAGTAATGGTTCATATGTGATAAAATTACCTGTGTATTGAGCCATACAATAGTGTTCTGTATTCACTAATACTGTGCATGAACTTTCCTGATGCATACAGTAATTAACCTAACAGGGCGTAACAAAATAATGTAGGTTTAAAATGTTAAACATAATTGCTTTTAAGTGCATGTTGGTGCTGTTAAATCACATACTGTAACTGACTAAAATAGGAGAGCGACTTTTCTTTAGTGTGTGTCCAGCCTTACCGTCTGCTACCTCAAGCTGGGCCTTGGCCATGATGCTGCCTGCTACAGTGAGGGCCTGGCAGATATAATACCCTGCATCAGAGCGTTGCACAGATGAAATGGTCAACTCTCCATTCACGGACACAGAAACACGGCTTTCTCCCTGTGTTGGCTGGCTGGGAAACAGAAGATCCTACAGGGAGAGAAAGTGGGAAGCAATGAAAATAAAATGGGATGGCACACTTGCTTGGTAGCCCAAAGGCATTAAACTCTTGGAACGGAGGAAAAAAATAAGTTGTTGTTTTTTTCCCTTTTTTTTCTTATTTAAAAGACTATTTTCCTTCTGAACTTGAAAACCATTCTGTAAAAATACAGTATTGAGCAGTTTTGAGCAGATATTGCATCTTCACAAAGCTTCATTATCTTCAGCATCATATTATTTGGACTATTATTAAAAATATCCGTCACATTGTCATCAACTTGAGTAGTTTAAATAATCTGTGTTTTACCCAAAGGGACCATTTTGAGTTTTATGTTTTTCTTAAATTACATGTTCATCCTTGGAGATATAATAAACAGGCACATTTATATATTTTGCACATTAAGCAGTTTATACCTAATTATATCTTCTTTTCCAGCTATATTCCTTCGAATAGTCCGAATCAGAGTTGATACTTTTGGTTAGTTTGCTATTTAGTCTGGTTCGGTTTCACAGTGCACAAATGAAAGCGGACCGAAAACATTATCAAACAAACTATCCCTGAGGGGCGTGTAGGGAGGATCAGGGCTGGATCCTTTGCTTGGAAACAGTCCGAGACCCCCTCTTGCAAACGGTCTCGGACACGTTGTTTTGGTCCACACCAGAGTACGATTAAAACGGACTAAATGTTGGCTTAAACTACTCTAAAGAATCACTTAACAAAATGTAGTGTTGATTTTTATCTTAATTGGAAGAAAAAAAGTTTAATGTATTTTAAATTTGCCCAACACAATTGACTTTAAAGGAATGACTGCTGTGTGCAAGACATGTCTTCAATTTGCTTACATATTCCTACAATTATGTACAATTCAGCTAGAAAATTGGGTCATTGTCACAGTTTACCCCCAGAGTGATAATCCTGCTGTAATAACCTGCAGTCATGGCCATAAAATTGAGGCATCAGCATTGTCCGTTTCTGCACCCCAAGCAGACACGCTGATGGGCAGGAAAGGACATTAGCCTGCTTTCATTATGTCTAATGACTCTAATGCTGCACATGACATTGTTTCTTGCTAAGTGAATTGGTCGGTCAGACTGGTGTAGATTGGTGATAAATGACCTCTTCATTATCTGTATGCGGAACAGAACCACATTGCACTGTCCCCTGGTATGATCCTTTTAGTTAGATTCTTGGCCATATCTTTTATATTTTACGATATCTGGATGCTGCAGAACTTGTGTCTGAATAGTAAGGTGGGCCTAAAAGAGAAATCCCCATTGAGCACACATACAATATGAGTAAATATTTTTCAAAATCAGTATCCTCACCTGGCTACCCTCTCGCTGCCAGAAGACAGTGGGCTGAGGTTTGCCTCTGGTCTCGCAAGGAAAGTTAGCTGTTCGTCCCTGCGCCACAATCTGGTCACGGGGTCGCACCACAAACTGGGGCGCCTCTGAGGTTAAAGGTAGAATAAATGATAACACAATAGAAACACATTTGCACAGACTTCCAAAATGCGTATTACAGAAAGACTAAAGAAAAGTGCTTTGACTGAAAGTCCAGCTGCAAGCTAAAGGGTTCATGCATTTGTTATTTTTCCAAGAACTATTTCTTGACTATGCCAATCACACAAGCCATTCATCCGGCTGCCAGAACATCAGAATGAATGATATCAACTAATTAGCACGGTGCCTTGACGTCTTTTTAATTTGGGCATATCAATCATACTGTATCTGGACCCCTTGAAAAGAAGTGAGGTGGTGAATCCAAACTGCCAGGGGAAGTCACGGGTTGATAGTAACAATGTAGATATGCATGTCCAATATTAGTTTGATGAAAGTGTTTGTGGAATGCCACAACAGTCCATGCATACGCGTGTGTGATCAAAAACAGAAAGAGAGCAACGCATGCACAATGGGATCAGCTCCTACTTACCAACGGGGCGAGCTGATGACACAACAATGGTGTGGGTGAGATTAACACAGAGAGAAAGAAAGCAGAGGAGTAGAATAGAGGGACAGAAAAAAAAGAATGAAAATCAGAAATGAATGAGGTGGAGTTGGGTTTCCATCCATGAAGGATGAAGGGGGGAGGGGGGAGATGTAGCTCAGTCACCAAAAGCAGGTGATGGCATGGGCCTCAAGGGAAATGGCACCTTGGCAACATTAAGGGGAAGGGTAACCATTGCGAAAAACCACTAGCTGAACAATTTAGCTGGAACACTTATGTTGCAAGAATAGCACATTCACACAGTTAACAGATCTCATGTAAATGAAACAGAGCTTTGACAAGGGGAGACTTTAATTAAATAGCAAATTATAATTATTACAAAATTCAAATCATTAAAATGTGGCAGACTGATTGTTGCACCTATCTCCTCTCAACATCAGACCAAGAAGAACTTTAATCAGTGAAAATAATCAAAAACAGTTTCACGTGCTTGTGCAAATGTAACGACACATGTCTACAGTGAGACATTCGGGTATGGAATATTTTGTTCCCTTTATCATTGATAATTTCCTTGTAAAAAATCCTTATGTCTCTCTGAAAATGTCCAGTGCTATGTTTACTGCCTTTGTGCAGCTTTTGTATTAGTGATCTGTGTTAAATCACTATGCAGCTTTTGTATGAGTAATCTGTGTTAACTCACTGTACAAATCGTATTATTTAATGCAAACACAAGCACAAATCTGGCTTGGATATATTGCTAAAAAATATGTCTTGTTTGAGTCCAACCAGAGCATTGTTTCTAGACCTTTTTTTTCAGGTGTGCAGAAATGCTTCCTGCTATAATCAATAACCTACTGTTATGCATAATTTCAATGTGACATGTGACTATTGTCTCTTTGATTATTCGCTGCTGTACAAAAATCATGTCACTGACAGCAGTTGCCTAGAACTCATTAATGAGGAGACATTTTATGTAATCTCTAATTGTGTAATATATGTGTATGGTAATAGCTTATGACAGTGTCTGGGCTGTGCTGAACATTCGGTAGGAGAAGGCGCATGTCGGAGATCCGCGCTGAAAAGACTTTAGCTGACTTTGGTGTGTAATGAATAATAAAAAAAACATTCAGGTTTTTATTTGTGCTCGGGCCCAAATTGCTCCCGTGGTTCGGGCTCGAGGTCGGGCTTGAACAGAAACTATGCATGTTCATGTAGGTTGGGTTCTGATTTTTGCACCTTATGATAGTTCATACTCAAACACCAATCTTAATATTGGGTCAGGACATCTTTTCATGATTTAAAACAATTCATGCATGAGTTATAGGAACAGTAATGAGAATTCAATACATAAAGTATAAAGTGTTAAAGAAGGAATGAAATGTTAACGTTATGAGATCTGTAATGTACAGTGTATGATGATGTATGATGTAATCCAGGTGTAAAGAATATTTTAGGAGTTGGTTTCAAGTAAAGTGTTACATATCATAAATTGTATGAACAATTGTTTTCACGCTCTTCAGTTAGAATGCAAATGCAAAGAGCAGAAAGCAACAGGGGAATGATTTGCCGCCTTATTTTTTTATTGTTACAATATCAACCTTTATTATAAAATAGCTTCCCCGCATTGACATGGTGTAAATATGGAAGGAGTGGGCTCGATCGAGAACGAGCCCCCCAGGAGAAATCGTAACAGTTCACTTAAAGCTGGTTAGATTGTTCATATCTGGAGCCTGGCTGGAGATCTGGAACAATCAACTACATCAGCCCCGCTATATGAAAGAAAAGCTGAGGCCAGGCCCAGACTTTCAGCAGGGGGGCAATAACGCTCGTAAAGTGGGCAATACATGACTGATTGTTTCTGTGGCCTGCTTTGGGAGACACAAAAAAATATCAGGGATGGGTTATGAGCTTTGCTTCGAGTGAGTCCACATGCAGTTACCCACCTCTGATAGTCAGGTAGGCAGAGGCCTCCAGTTTACCCACACGGTTCTCTGCAAGGCAGCTGAAGGTTCCCTGATCACTGACTGATGCTTTCTTTATCCTCAGCAGGTAGTCCTCTTTTTCGTATCTGATGTCGTACCTGGAGACAGCGACAAGTGTCAAGTGCCATCTCGGATTGATTTCATGACACGGGAAGATCAGTGACAATTATGGATATCAAAATGTTCATTTCAGTAAAGTAAACACAAACAACCAACGCCGCAAATGGTTGCGTAAACCTGTGTGATGTTTTAGATTGGAAGCTTTTATGGAGGTTGTGTCATCTTTTTGATAGACTAAAGACAGACTTTTGAAGACAATTAAGGCTCCCTGCTGCATACACTTGAGCAATTATGCTGAGATGAGGGAAAGGCAAAATGAAAGGTGCTTTCAGCTGGAACCCTGACTGTTCCACTATTTCAATATTTATAAAGACAAGCCACCCACTGAGGGGTGGGCTGTGCAGTATGCTATAGTGTGTGTGTGAGTGTATCTGTGTGAGAGATAGGAAGACAGAGGATAGACAAACAGTCTGAGAGTAAGGGAGTGGCACAGTCTGACTGAATTTGATGAATGAGCCGAGCAGTAAGAAATGACTAATTCATAGATATGTTCCATGCATCAGTGTGCATCCGCCAGTGCAGCATACTGCAAGGCAGCAGTGGCGCACTCAAAGTGAGAGAAACATCTCAGCTACCAGAGTTTAGATAAGCGCCTTAGAGGGGCTACAGACAGAGAGAGGAGAAGAGCAAGGAGTCAGGCTCTCCCTCTCTGGGGTCCCTTTTGGCGTGAGAGATCCTGTGAAATTGTCTAGCCAGCCATACTGATTCAGAGATAGGAGGCAAGTCAGGCAGAGAAATGGCACAAGGGGTGAGAAAAAGTCACATTTGAAATAGATGTTCCAAAGGGTGTGGGCAGAATATCAATGGGGGTTTGCGGGGTCTGTCCAGAGTCTGCTGAGGACTCCGTTCACTGCACATCTCTGACCCAGATTCAGCCGTCCCAGGAGGCCGACGGGTTTACGAAAAAGAATGAAAGAAGTGGAAGGAGGGATGTGAAGCAAGGCACGTCTGAAAGTAGGACATGTTTCTGGAGTCAAGAGGTACTGAGGTAGAGGGCACTACACAGGTGGGCAGACAGACTGCCAGACAGAGCGATGGACAATTACTAAGGTCAACCTCACAGTATATTCTGACACGCCAGAGTAGAGTTGCAAAGATTAGTCAATCAATCGATTAGTCGATGGACAGAACTAAAAAAAGGCAACTATTTTTGATAACCGGTTGATTGAAAAAGGGATTTTATGCTGTTTTCAGTGAAGATTTCCTGCTTTTCTCTGTTTCATATCATATTAAATTATATGTTTACAATAAAGAAATATGTTTGGGTTCCGGACACTATTTTCTGTCATTTTATAGATCAAAGAATTATGGATTTATTGGGAAAATACTTTCGGTTTAATCGGTCGCCGTTGAATCGATAATGAAAATAACCGTTACACTAGGGAGGATACCATTCAGTTTTCCTATAGCATGTGATGCTTTGTAAAAGGTGTTAAACTTGTAGCAGAAGTAAACGTTTCTCTTTTTGTAGGGAATTAAAAAAAATTGTAATCCTTTAAAATAAATAATCAATTTGAATCATAAGGTTTTGAGCATCACAGGCTTCACGTTAACTCTATTTGATCTGTTTGCTGATACTCTTGTATTTGATTTACGTGATGCTTGATTTGCTTAATAACGATTCCAGTAGTAATTGATTACATATCCAAGAACATATTGGTTAATTATATATACATAATTACATAGTTAATTATATACACACATTTCCATCAATCAAAAAGCAGAACAGTTCAGTGCGATGACTAAACCACTGAAGCAGTTTATAAGACCATATGGAAATGTACTACATAGTACCCAGTACTTCCAGTCTAATTTAATATGAAATTAAGTTATGCATCTTAATCAGGTTTCTCACAGTTAGACAAGGTTTATCCAGGTTTACCCTGGTTCTTTCTAACGTTATAGGATTCACATGTGCCAGTCCTTAAGGAATTTGCAAAAGCTAGAAAGAGAATTGCATTATTTAGTTTTTGTAATTTTCCATGATGTGTCTGAAATTGACATGGAAATAGTCAACACGTGCAGAAAGAGTGTAACAGATTGCCTGCTTGTGTTTAATTAAATTAAATTGTTTGTTACAAATTGTTATTTTTTAAATAAATTGGATATATTACTTAATGTAGTCTTAAAAATCTTTTAAAATCCACCTTAAATCACATTTTGTCATCCTTTTTGCAGTGTAAAATAATGGCAATGTTTTAAATCTATTGTTAATAGTTTTATATTATTAAAAGACAGAAAAAAGGTCTTAAACTTATACTCAAACCTAGCAAAGAAATTAAAAGGCATTGATGGATGTCCAGATTGCATAAGGAGACATACTGTAATTAAAAGTATAAAGCGCTGAGCAGTACAAATTAAGGCCCACATGACAGGCTAATAATGACTTAAAAAATAAGTGCTCTAATGGGATTGCAAGACAATTAACATGTGCTTATTATGTGTGTACACGAGGGTGAACAAAACCACACACCTTCAAATACGATGCAATCTAATACAACATCCTCTCAAAGAAAGGACCACAGAAATGAATGAACACTGACAGGACATTATAAACTTTATCTAAGTGCTATTCCTTGTAGGGCGACTATATTGGATTGCTTTTTATTGTACATATGCTCTTATCTTATCTTATCAATCTCTCTTTATATTTTATTGTCTAATGTACACACAAACACATAGTACATTGGTACCAAAGCGGCAACATCTGGGTGTGAAAAATAAGGCCAATGTGGAAGTGACTTAAACTTGCATTCTCTCTATTAATCAGCAGGAGCAACTCCAAAGGTTGCAAAAATAAGTCTGATTGTATAGAAGTCTATGAAAAAATGACCCGACTTCTCACTTGATTTCTTACCTCCGTGAACATTTCCCCACAAGTTTTTGGTCGCAATTGCTAGTTTCAAGTCTTCTTCAATACAGCATGATGTTCATTTCGTAAATTATGGTCCGATTTAGTGTAAAATATGTAATAAAGCCGCTAACTGTGTGTAGCTAACATTTTCAGCACATTTTAATTTTACGATTTTGAGATTATACAGTACGGGTAACTATGATCATTTTGGTCTCTATAATCGAGGTATGAAATGTTCATACTGTTTCATCTCTATTTTTAGCATAGTAGTTTAAACAGCAAATGCTGATTTTTGCTACACTGATGAAATATATTTGTTTCTAGTGAAACTCAATAGCTTTGCGTCAGCATTTATCCATTTTGACTTTTATTGCATAAATATACACAAACAAACACTTATCCAGAGACATATGCACAACACGCATCCCTCACCTGCCCCGGGGTATGTCCACGTCCTCCTTTTTCCAGCGCAGTGTAGGAGGTGGGTCACCATGAACCTGACACCTGAACTCCACAGCCTCATCAACTAAGACCACCTGGTTCACAGGCCGTTGCACAAACACTGGTCTTTCTGGATGTGGACAGCACACATAGAACAAATGCTAAATATACTTTTGACAGAGTGGTTAATACTGTATGTGCCAGTGTGCAGTAAATACCTGAGAAAATAAAGTCATGCTTTATTCATTTTTGAGCCAGGCAAAGAGAGTTTGTCAGACTTCTTACCAAACACAGAGAGCTGAGCTTTTTCACTCTCCCTCTCTCCAACCAAGTTGGCCGCCACGCACACATATATCCCCACATCAGTCTTCTTGGTATTTGAGATGGTTAGCTTTCCTCCACGAACCTGACAAAAACAATTCATGTACTTACAATGAACCAGTTCAATATGCTTTCCATTGTAGTAGTGAAACAAGTAAATCATTGAATATGTGATTCAGAAAACAAGGGTCATGTAAAAGGCAGAAGAGAGTTCCCTGGGGAGTAACTCACCGTGATCCTGTCATCTTTGAGGTCAAGACGAGCTTTATCTTTCCTCCAGAAGGTGGTGGGTTCAGGATGCCCGCGTGGAGACTGACACTCAAGACTGGCCGTCTCCCCGACCGCCACCACCGCATCCTGTGGGTTCTGCCTGAAGTCGTCGCGTAACACTACAAGATGAAATCAAGGGAGAAGGGTGGTTATTAATCCAACTGTAGCAGCGGCTCATTCAGTTCATTAGTGAACTAGAAAATCGCTCCGAGTCTGAGCTCTCTTGGGTTTACTGAACTCCACCACCAGTCCAGAAATCTCTCTGTCTTTAATAATACAGCCGTCCCCCCTGAGGGCCTAGGCTCTTCTTTGATCTCAGTAAATAAATGTAAGAGCGTATAAAGCCAGGTAAGATTAACAGTACAATATATATTGGGAAAAGAAAATCTATCAGAGGAGAAAGAAACATAAAAGGAAACTCCAAAAGTGATGTCTAGAACAATAAGATAGATCATGCATTACATTAATTCTACAGCCGTATAGTGTTGTAGCTTCCTAACACAAATCTCATCCCACATAGGGAAAGTCACCAACTGATACTGTTCTTAAGTTCATAATAACACACATTAACGTGAAACACTACAGGAAAAAGACATTGTTTTTTCATGCACTGCTCAATTTTGAGAGTTTTTGGTTATTTTGCTTCCATAATATCTTCTTCCAGACAAGTGAAAAGAAAACATCTTGTTTATTTTACTAACTGTCTATTTGCGTCTGTAAATTTCTCCTAAATTCACCAAAAGTTAGCATAAGATAATGCCACATATATATATATATATAATTTAAGACAACTTGTAATACAAACCAATGATTGTCTTAATGTATGGAATTAACTGGCAGAAGTTTCGTTAGGCTTACCATAGCCACATGTAGTGTCTTGCAAAATGTATGGAGTTTTACAATATACAGTATATCGTTTAAAAGCCGTTTTCTCACACTCTGAGCCAGACAGCTTCACTTCATTAGCACTTATGTACACAAAACCTTCCAGTGTCATTCCTTTCTATATTCTGAAGGTTTTTTACCAAGGGCTTTGTTGATGTATCATTCATAGCAGCAATGATGGACAATTTGAACTGAAGTTTGTGCGAGAGGAAACTTTATGTAATCAATAATAGAACAGGTTCATCCTCTGGGGAGTATGAATGAGCTAAGTCCATTAAAGTTAAATTAGTGTAGTGTCTTGTGTACAATTGCAGTATCGGTTGTAACGTTTACAACTATTGGCCTGATGATTGTGCTGTAAGGAAAGTCAGAGGGTCACCAAGTAATTAAAATGTATCCTCTGGGAACATGGAATAACATAATATTATAAATACAATAAGCAATACAATCTACTATACAGTATCAAAAGCTGCACTGTGGGCTCTAAAATGTCTAATTTTCAAAGTTGTTATTTCTACTCATAAAATATACCAGTTTTACTGAAAACAATCTTTTTGTGAAACCTTGGATGAAAACAGCAGTTTGAAGATGGGTCTGTACTTTGTCGCTATTGGCTGTAGTAATTCTTTATGAAGCATTATGGATTAACAAGGGAACAGGTGCAAGGTCTCATTTAGGACCAAGGGTAAAATGGTTTCAAAATTTCACATCAACAGCAGCAAATGTTACTGAGATGTTCTTGGTTGAGGGTTATTCTTTTGTTCCTTTTGAAAAATTTACTGAAAGTCCATCACAATGTTCCGTAGAAGAATCAATACGGAAGAAGGGCAGACTAAAATCCTGGTATTATGACAGCTTCTTGAAATACAGTTGGTGAAATATGCCAAAATTGCTCTATTTAAAAAAATGTTTTAACGTACACAGCTTCAGCTCATTAGAATTCCATTTATAAGCAGTTGTTTCTACATTCTTCCACTGTTGGACAAGCGTTTTTATTTATTAATGGCAGGGATGTCTGTACTTGAGTTTGTATGCTCAAAGGAGCGAGAACATCAAGAATCGTCAAGCAATGCCTGTAAAAGACATACTCTTGCATTTTGAGGTATGAGCTAGCTGCTGCTAAGTTAAAAGGTCAAAGCTTCTCTTCCTAATTCTGTCACAACTGTTATCCCACATATCAAATCAAAAGCTACTGCTTTAACAGGAATTACTGTACTGTAAGCCATCACAAGAATTATGGTTAAAAATAGAGATTGCGATTTGGATCCTGCAATGAGTTGTGCCCGCTTTGCATTAATACCTCATGACATGTTGTTTTTGTGAAAAGCCTTACTGTCGGCCAATTTTGCATAATAAAGTGTTGAGGGATATTATATGAAAAAAAAAAATGTTTTCAAAGAAGATCTTATTGTGAATAAATTATGGCTGCTAAGTGTCATTTCAGATTTCAGATACAATGAACAACGGAAAAAAATAGTGACACTTGCTGGATTTAGATAACAATTTCAACAACTTTCTCTTTTCAATTATCCCATTTAGGTACACCTGCTAGTAAAAAATAGCAAATGTATGGTGCGTAACTAAAACTAATTGATAGTTTGCAAAACTCAGCAGCATAGAACGAAAACACCGGCTCGGTGTTCAGTTTGCTTTTCATCCTCATTACAGCCATAAGCTGATATACTGTAGCATGAATTCCAAGTCCCAGAGGACACCTCTAGTGAAAAAGGAAATCAGGAAGGAGCCAAAGGCCCTTCGGCCCAGCTGTCAATCACATCCAGTCTGTGCGGGAGTAAATGAGTCTCAGTTGCAGTTGCTACTTTGGCACAGACATATGCCTGGCTGGCTGTCACATGGTACGGTACGCTTAGTGACCCATTCCATACAGAAAACACTCATCCAGTCACACAGCTACCATCCTGTTCCTGTGTTGTCACATTAAAGATGCTTCAGTAACAGCAAAGCTTGTCTCAGGAGATTGTGAAACCGAGACACTCGCAGGAAAAACTGGATAATTCAAGTGAAAAAGCCAATTACATGAAAGTAAGGCAGAGAGTGAACATTGTTTAACTGAACAATAGAGTGTATGTACAGTAACTGTGACACACATCTAAAAACCTTTGGAGGGCTGGGCGATATGGAGCAAAATAAAAATAAAAAGATCTCAATTTATTTGATCAAATATCTCAGAAGAAAGACATCACTTTAGTGTAATGCAGCCTTTTAAACCAGGAAAATACATTTAGGAAATATTAAGATCTAAGATCAAAATCTAAGACGATCTCTACTCTCACATCACGATATCGATATATTATAGATATATTGACCAGCTCTACCCCTATGCTAACGAAATATTCAAATATATTGTCTGTTACATGTATTAGTGTTCAAGGTCTCAGACATTTGATCAAAAAGTCCTCAAATTGTTCATTTCTCCTGTTAGTTTTGATTATTATTTCAATTTCAGGGATATTTCCAATTTGCACATCACCCCCCGAAAAAATGGACTTTTCATTTATTTTATGATTGATGGTGTACATAATAAATCATGTCTAAATAAATTGGAAGTGACTAAGTAATTATTTACAATCGCTTGGTAATAGGCTACTGCAAATTTGAAAGGGTATGGGGGTGGGGACTTTGTCCAAATACATAAATACTGTCGCTTCTGTTGTTGCAGTTTATTCACTCCCGACAGTATGCATTACCCCTCTGCAGTGACAGCTATCCCACACCCCCAATACTGCTGTGGGTGTCTCCTTTCCACTGCAGGTTTCTGTGGCTGGTGTTTATCAATGCATGTGAGCTGTAGGCTCTCAAATGTGGAGCCCCTGCGGAGGCAGCACCCATGTGTATTCTGTTGGTGGGTGGTAATTATTTCAGATGACAGGGCCGCCTCTACTGCCTAATGTTGTCTGATTGAGTACTGCTCAATTATTCAAACAAGCCATTCAGGAGGCTCACTCTTTTACCAGTTTCATTTATCAAATCAGAAGAAGAATGATTTGTAAATGAGCTTCATTTCATGGCACAATGGGTGGTAAAATAATGTGACAAGGTGGAAGTATCTGAATACAAATAACTATACAGGGACTCATTATATGATTAATAAGAGAAAGGAGGGGTTGTGTGGCTATTGTACATTTTTAGATATTCCATCGAAGCATCCTGATTTCTTGAGACCCTCTTCAGTAGCACTCTGCAACTGAATTTCATTTCACCATTTCACCAGCAGATCCATGGAAATCCTACTTAAAGCATGTCGCTGAGCACGAAAGCTCCCCGAATCCTTCAAATGAGGACTATCAATATGTGACAAATACATGGATTTATAGCAGCCTGTTTATTCCCATACAGTGGGTGATGTTTCGAAACATTGCAACACATTTATCAGACAACGCATTTATTATCTTGTCTGGTACACTTAATGTCTCGTGTATCCATAAGCTTGCATACATTTACTGCAGTGTCTCTCTTCAAGGATGCAAGTCAGAGTTGCTGAGTGTTGTGACGCCACACGGCCATAAACCAGAACCGGCATCGAGTCATCCCCAAGGCCACGCTAAGTTGATCAATGACCCAACACAGTGGATCCGGATATACGTACCTATTTGATTTCATCACCAATGTGTACGGCTAAATAACTTACTGTTAACTGTTTGATCTACAATGGCCAGAGAATAGGTTGGAGATAGGAGATAGGTAGGAGATAAATTGTGGAGGAATCCTACTGACTTTGGTACTTTTCCTCTATTGTTACCATGAGATATATTTTCTTTTTTATTGACACGTAATGCCAACTATAAAATGGATTATCTTTACATTTGGTACACTCATTCATATCCTCCTGAATTGCAATAACTGCACAACACCTGGTTGAAATGTTAATTTGTCCAATTCTTTGGTGTATTACCAAATACTGAAACTACATTCCCATCATGCTCAGCAGCATTCTGTGTTTAGTGCTAATGAGCACATGTTAGCATGCTAATACGCTTAACTAAGGTTTGTTAGCATCTGACATAAAGCCTCACTGTGCGTAAGTGCAGCATTACAGAGTGACAAGCATTGCTGTAGACTCTTAGTCGTGTTTTATTTTAATTCATTTTAATTAGCGAGCAGCTCAAGTGAGACTGTTTGGGTTCACATCAACAACAAGCAGGTTTCTAACATGGTTCATAGGAAATTGCATCCCGATTATAATTTCTTCCTACAATGTGCTATATATACATGACCGCCTCACAGAAATGTCAGTGGCCATTAGAATCCATTGAAATAGTATCAATGTATTGGCATTAAAAGTAAACTACATAAAGCAAAGTCATAATGATATAGTATGTTCCATGTGTATCCATGTAGTTCATGCATTTGTGAAAGAAACAGGAGATGCAAACTCTGATGCGATTAGTTGATGAGTTCCATTTTTAATCATTTTTGACCTCTTACTTTAGCACTAATTGAGTCAATTAAGAGCAATAATTAATTGAAATAGACATGCAGTCACTCTATAATAAAAATGGTAAACAAACAAGGTGTGACAGACAGATGGTGACAAACCTATGCCCTAATTAACCCATGCAGCATTTTGTTTATGTTTTTAGCGATCTGCTTATTTGCATGCTTGTGTGTGTCTTTGTGTGAGTGTGCCTGTGTAAGCAGGCTGGTGTTCCGGCAGGGGAATATATATAACCCCACCCAAAAGAAAACTGTTGTGGTAGTACTGTGAAGCAACACTGCACAGGCAAAAAGAAACAGAATTTTATATGAGGAAAGATGAAGACACTAACACCTTGCGAGTTGTTGCGTGTAACAGATGGCTGCATTTCCATTCGGGAATCACAGATGCAATAAAGAATTTATGTGCTGCATGTGGACAAAGCTCGCCACATAGCAGGTTTAAAACAGCAACCAGGTGGTATTGTTTTATATAGGTGTACTTATATTTCTATATTTTATATTAGCCTCTTGTCAAGTATTGTGACTCAAAACTAACAATAATACTATTGTAAAGCTTCACCCAGTTAGTGATCCAGTGTCTGACAATGCATTACAACAGCTAAGTTATTTCTTATGACAGTGGTCTGCTAAATTGTGGTTTGGAGTTTGCTGAAGATTCTTTTTGAGCACAATAGCCTGTAGGGGTGTGTCACTTTCTCAACGGCAGTCAAGGATGTCCCATATCTGTCACATGCATAAAATGCACACTGACGCATAAACACACACACACACACACACACACACACACACACACACACACACACACACACACACACACACACACACACACACACACACACACACACACACACACACACACACACATGCATAAACCAAAAAAAAACAGCTGCCCTGTTCTTATATCACAAACTTTGCTGATGACCACAACATATCATCGCTGCTCAAGAGACAGACACAGAAAGCAAGACAGATATGCCGACACAAAATCCGGGGGGAGGATAAATCTAGAGTGGAGAGGGCTGTTTACACTGGGGATTTTATTTTATTTTATAAATAAACAACTTGTCTGTGCCCTGAAAAAGTCATCAGTAATCAGTCAGGGCTGCGATCAACGGGGCGATGGGGAGTGTTTACACGATGTCCCTCGAGGCTATGAGCCCAGCACAGACGTTCATTACCTATTATAATCCTGCCTTACCAACAGCAGGACACAACAAGAGTACATCACGGCCCATTTTCACAGAAAGGATATGACACCCAACATTTCAATTGTTGGCACGTATTTGGGGTATGATGTCCAGACAATACGCTTATGGAGAAAAACACAAGGGCTCCACAGGTAAATCAATATTGGTTTGGAATGCAGGGTAAATTGAATCCTTACAGTGATTTAAGTCTCATTATAATAACTCATTAGTTGTAGGATATAATTCCCAACTCTAATTTACATTACTGGCCAGTGCTTGAGTGTTAGTCTGATTAAAAATGTCTCTTATTTTATTCACACATATTTATCAATCGGTACCACCTATGGACCAAATATGACCCGAGTTCATTTACATTTTTAAAACCCGGCATGAAGTCTAATCTCCCAGACAGCATGAGATCAGGAGTTCCATGATCACCAAAGTTGGCAGTCTCCAAAATTATAAGCAGGCGGCTAGAAAACCTAGCACCGCTTTACTTTTGCTTTTTTGGCATCATTAGTGTCGAGTACAATTAGCGTCAATATGAAGGTTGGAAATAGATGCGGAGTGAAAAGTGGGCTCGCCTCTGGCAACATAACATTTTATTTTAAATGCAAGGTAGCTTCTATAAACGGGATGACTATAGCTAACAGAGACAGAATTTAATGTTTCTTTTACAAAGATTATTGTTATCTTTGGTCTTAAACATGCAAATCATTTTTCTTGTTTCCCTTTCAACCAAATGTGTGTCACACAAAACCATAGGTCCCATTTTATGCATATCTTACCCTCTTTCCATGATATATTAAAATGTGAATTTACACTTTGGGGTGAACTAAAACATATTTGCTATGCATTCTTTGGCCTTTGAGTTAGGAGCCAGTCAACCACCATGAAGGGTTAACAATAAACGCCCTACCATTGTCATGTTTAATTAACCTCCATTCTCCTGTCATGTAATGTAAATTGAAGTTGTGGATGGTATAGGAGGAGGGTTCTCCCTTCCCCCCTCTTTCCACCATATCTCCATTTCCTCATCGCTCACTTGCCATGCCTCTAGTTAAAGAAACAGCATTCCCTCAGACCACATTTCCACATCTATAATTAATTACTCCTGTCTCCATGCATTTCTTCACAAGAACACATTCCTCTCAGACTAACCTTTGTAGATCTGCCTGCTCCCCCAACTATCTCATCTACTTACAACTGTAAACCCAGATGCATATTTGTGTGCATGGCGCTATGCAAACATTTTCACATGACCTTAGTTCATGATTTTGCATTTAAAGATGCTGAAATCCTTATTAGTGTAACATTCTGTCTTTTATCTTCTGGAGTATTTAAAGGAATCTTTCCCAAATCTGACTGTGAATCTGGGAGGCACATATGAGCCGTGTTCATAAACCTGGACAATGTTCTGGTTCTTATTGGATGGCTATGAAGAATAAGGAGAGAAAAAAAAATGTAAGAAAGCAAAATATAGAAAAACACAATCATATTATTTCTCTTCCAAGACCATGGATATCGTAGACCCTCACAGCAATATTGTGGAGATGCACAGCATGAGCTGGAAAATGAGTCAGGGATCAGAATCTAGCCTTTTATCCGCCTTGTTTCACTAAAGCAGCGGTCACCCAGAGAGAGGGAGCTTTCTTGTATGCGCTCGTCTTCGCTAACTGAAATTATGCACGCTGCTGTGTTTCACAGACATCGTCATCTTCATCATCACAATAAAATGATGTGGATTAAAAAGAGCTAAATGTGTTCTCGCGCAGAACTTTAGAGGTTAAAAAGGTTCAACCTTTTTTTCTACACATTTCCTATAATTCTCTATAGGATATATCATATTTTCCCATTGCCTTGACTTTTGTGGGCTCTAATGCAGGAAAGTGATGTTAGAGAAAGCAAAGAAATGTCAGTGATAATTTGTGCATCTGCACCATCCTGCACAATCAAACACAACTCATGATGGCCACCAGAGATGGTGCTACTAAGCTGTGTTTGCCACAACATTCTGGTTATACCCTTCTTCATATGGGTACATACAGATGGCCCACAATATGTGCATGTTTGGATAGTATATAGATATGTGTGAATGCATTTGAATAAATGCTTGGAGCTATGAAGCAGGGCCCTGCACCCCCACCACTGCTGGCATTCGGCACAAAAGAAAACTAATTAATATGCTAATTTCATGCTACCACGTCATCTGATAATATATGGTACGCTTTGTTTGCACTGATTTGACCTTTGATCTCTAAATGAGAAAATTAACCAAAATGATCAAATGTGAGTGTAGTACACAAGGTGCATGTGACCTGCAGGTGACACTATTCATATGCAAATAATACATAATTCCCCACCCCCCGGGCCCATCTACCATGTTACACACAGGTCTGACATAGACTGGTATCAGGAAGAGTCAATAAAAACATGACCAATACTTGAATTTTAAGGACACTGATATGCAAGAGTTTAAAAACCTGATAATGATAGGTTGTTTGAGATTCGTTTTTTTTAACAAAGATCTTGTCAGGGACCCCTTGAATTTAGTTTTGACCGAGTAATGTACTTCTTCGGACATTTTACAAGAAACGTTAACATTTCTGCACTTTCTTGTCACAATGGTCAGTTGTCGATGATGTGGAAAGATTGTACTACAGGTCAATCTTAATTTAGATGAATAACAGAATAACTCGATGACCGTGAGTTCACTGCATCCCAAACACATTTTCTATCGTCCCCGGGACAATGTTAGTCTTGACTCGAGCCCTGACATATACCGTTAAAAAGGAGTACCGTCTCTTTTTCAAATTTTGGCAATCAACGTGGTACTAAGTATCGGTTCTCATGAAATGTTTCAGTAACCATATAAGCTCCTCACATCTCTACCCCAGCCCCCATCACCAATGCTCCACTGAGCAGCTTAGAAGATTATTCACCCCAAATCTCTGATAATCACATCTATGCACACCCCCTGGTAAACCCAGGGTCACCCAGCACAGCTCCTGTACATACATAGGGAGCAGCTGTCGGTGGCTGCCGCTGACCTGCTGCTCTACAACACCTTCCCAGTTTCTCTTTCTACCTCTTCCATCACAGAAAGAGTCTAAGCAGATAAAAAAAATCCCTATCCATCAGAAGAAAGACTCTGGTGCCACTTCAGAAAATGGCATCATTTTTTTATATATGACATTTCCATATGACGGATAGGTATGGAAAATCAGTCCGATCTTCCAGCGATCGCCCATCATGGGGTGATCAGTCTCCGCTGAGAGAGCACGTCGTTCCCCGTGTGAACACACACATGCATATTCATGCACTCGCCGGTGAAGGTACACACTGACACACACAGAGGGAGGTACGTGTGCAAACACAATCGCACACGACATCTCTTTCTCTCTGTCACACACACACACACACACACACACACACACACACACACACACACACACACACACACACACAGAAGATAAAACTGCTCAATCCATCAACATCTTTATGCCGCATAAATTCACGCTTCAAGTTAATCATCTATCCCTTCATCCTCTGTCAGACGTCCTCTCTATTTTTTCATCCATTCATCCCTTTTATAGGATATTTTGTGAAATAAAGGAGGAGGCTTCTTCCAACTCTGTTTATCCACATACTTAGATATCAGTCCCAACCATCATTCTCCTTCATAACAATCTACCCTGTCTAAAGCCACCACACTGCATCTCTGCATCAATCTCTCACTAAAGAGAAAAACACATATGCAATGCTTTGGAGTGAATCTAATGCTGAGGTCCAATTTAATAAAAACAAACAAAAAAAAACAGGAATTCAAATATAGCATTTTGTTATTTGAGCAGAGTGTCCGGTGCGGTGGTTGACAAAATAACTGTAAATACTGACATGGCTAATCTCAGCACAGCTGTTAGTATTAGGTCCTTTAATCCTGGTCCAGATCGGTGACGTGCTCACACTGGCTTGAGGACAGATGAGCAATAGCCACCAGGCTGCCAAGTGGGCTAAAGGCAGCAGACTGGCCTGACTCTCACTTTTAGACACGATAAGCTGTGAATCTGCGGGTCCTGGAGAGCAGCTCCAAACAGCACAGTCTTTTTGTTGCATCATACAAGCCTTTTGAATAAGTGTGACCTACTCTGCTGCAATCTCACACCAAAACTGGGGTGGCTGACAAAAACTGAGAAAGCAAATTGATTCATTGAAAATATGATAATAACAATAATAATATTACACTTTGTTTTTGTTGGAACCAGCGATGGAAGGCAACAATAAAGCAAAACTACAGATGAGAGATACTGGTATTTTTTATGGAAAATATAAACAATACAAACTAGAATGGCATTCTAAGAGCGGAGAGCTCCACCAAGCCCATTGGTGCATTCACAAGCTTCTCAGATGGTCCCATATCCTAAACAACACGTTGATATGACTGTATGTCTGAGTTCTTGTTCAGACTTGAGGGTGTGTGATTTTCCCAGTCAGGACATGACTACAACACATGAATGCAACACAAATTCCCTATATCACAAGGTTAGGAAAGTGTAACATGATGTGTGTATCTGCCCTGTGATTCTGATCTGCTCCCTGCTGACAAACAGACAGACAAAATGAGCCGACAATATTTTTTTAATAATAATAATAGTTATATAGTAATAGTTCATGCAATGACAAACTGTTTTTCCTAAACATTTGTGCTATATTTTATGGAACTGGTATGTCTAAATGGTGAACTACTATGTCTGGTACATCTGTACCAGTACACTGTCAGTGCTCAACTGAGCTGTTGCTACTGTATAAATAAACTATTGCTGTGATGTATCAGCTGCTTTTCTTTGTCTCTTTCTTCCCCTCTTTATAATGGGTTTATTTAAGACTCTTCAAGCAAACGCACATATTGTGTGTATCAACACAGTTTGCTCAGATGTTTGCTGTATAAAAATGATCTAACCCTTTTGATTTTCTAGCCCAATGATTCATCTGATTTGATCAGGATCAAGTCATATTCGGTGATGCTTTGATAACCTGTCAATCAGAGTTCTAATTTATATGCCAGCACTCATCACAGAGAGCTGCCCCAGATGAAATACAGAGCACAACACAGGGATAGTTTTCTTTTTTCTTTGCAGGCAATGTGATAATCCTTTAAATCATGGTAAAAATGAGTGAGAGGCTGACTCTGCTGTGCAAAGTGCTGCACTTCTCTGTTGCTGACACACTGGAGCCAGTCTGCACTGCCTTTACTGTCTGATCTGCATACTACGCCATGTGCCAAACCCAATTCCAGTCTGTAGTCAGATGAACGAGAGAGGAAAAAAGAGACAAGGAAACATCTGTGTTACGTATCAGAGAGAAGAAAGGTCAGAAGTGTAAGACATGTAATAAATGACTGACAGATGCAAGCGCATGCATGCACGCCAATACATATTCCCTCGGTACAAGGCGTAAGGAAACTGACAATCCTGTTTTAATCTTCTGGATAAAGAAAACCAACCAACACTCCCACAGCATGCAAACAGACAAAATACCAAGTTGGCTTCCACAGCCTGTCCGCTTTTTAACTCACTATCGAAATTCAAAGATTACTCATTAACTTGAAACTATTTAACAGAATAATGCTACAGGGGGTCCTGTAGTTAGCTTGAGTTAATTTCATGCCACCAAGTAGGCATTATACTGACATTTAAAGGAATTCTGCGATTCTGAAATGGGATGACATTGAATAACCCTTCAACAATCTTACTTTGTATGTGCAGGGAGCGAAACGCCTAAATGATTCAGGCCATTTATTTAATTGGCTTTTAAAAAACAGAAAGTTCTAGATATGCGAAAACAAATTAAAAGGTTATTTTCCTTTCTCTGCTAATTATTAAATCTTTGAATCTACTAGGTAAGCACCCAGATGCTTTCAAATCCATATTAAAAAGGACAACAATGAGAGGATGTTTTCTGCTCATTATAAGATGGTCGGCGGTGTTTTTAAATGTGAAGTACAAAAACCGAGACGCTCTGAAGAAATGGAGGAATGAAGAAAGGGTCAATCAATAGAAGTTGGCTTTTCATATTTAATAAAGTTGTATTCAGCCTTTGCTCTCTACACTACAAAGACTGCACTTATTGTTAAGTTGCTCCAATTACTGGCTGGCAGAGGCATTTGAGAAAAGCACCATTAACCCCGGCAACCGAATAAACAGAAAACAGCAGGGTGTTTTCTCTCAGGGAATGTAATTGATGAGACACCGTGGAACAACACACCCACTGGAGCATCCAGTCCCACGGCAAATTATTACTTGGCTTACAGTAAGTGTGGAGTCTACCTGGTTGCTGTTTTCATGATGGCACTGACTATAGCATAACATACTGTGAATCAGAGCTGTGGAATAAATACAGTACAGTCAAAAATCTACTTCTGAATACAACTTCTGCTTTCCTTTTGTATAAAAATATCAATCATTTAATAGTAATAATAATTTTTCGGGGTGAATATTAACATGTAAAAAATGTACGTGCATTTCAGCATTTCCCTTTTCCTGGCAGCAGTAATGTGCGGAAAGTAAATACAGCTGCATTCAAAGTGTTTTCAGTAGACAGCCTAATCCACACAGAAGCAGAGGAATCATCCTTCAGACTGCCAGTCTTGAGCCCCCACACATCACAATGCTTTTTTTCTAGGGATGCACAATATTGGATTTTTGTCAATATTTGATATGCTGATATTTCCGACTCATTTTGGCTGATTGCCAATACCGATACATATTTAGTTCCACCTAAGTGCAGAAATCATCAAATATCTCCTGTAATGGAATTAACAAATACTACGTCCGCTGTTATCGTGGCGGTCCACTCGCAGATGTCGACATAAAATACAATGCTTTTCAAAATGTACACATTTACTGGGCATAATAAGAGAACTACTTCATCTTCGGTTAAAGTAGTTTCCTTTATCTGCTGACACCAATGATGTGCTGAGGTCATCGTGCATCCCTGCTTCCCCCCCACCCCCCGCAAACTCTCTCTGAATCTAAAGCAACATTTAAATTATTTCTGTATTGTATGTCCAAGTACATTGAAGATTAAGACTATTGGGGCAGCACAAACACTAAGTGGAAAACACTGTCATCAAACAGCAAGAAGGTCCTGCATGTTCTCCCTGTATCTGTGAAGGTCTCCTCTGGGTGCTCTGCTTTCTTTCTACAGTCCAAAGTCATGCAGGTTAGGTGAACTGGAAAGTGGAAAATCGCCAGTAGGTGTGAATGTGTTTGTACGTGTGATAGCCCTGTGAAAGATGGACGACCTGTCCAGAGTGAACCCTGCCTCTCACACAATGTGTGACACTCACATCCCCCTCATTCACTCTGGTGATTTTTGGTGTTTAGTAAAATGTCTCAACGTCTATGGGATAGACTGTCATGTAATGTGTTGCATCATTGATGTCCATCTCAAACATAATGTGGTTCATCTTGTGCCATCATCAGGTCAAAGTTTAAATGATTTCCCCCAACCCTTTGATTCATGACATTTTATTGAAATTCCCATCAGACTCACTTGTACCTGTTCGTGTTTGTGCTAATTACCAAATGTTAGCATGCAAACAAAACTAAGATGTTGATCATGGTAAACATACCCGTACACATCAACATGTTAATATTGTCACTGTGAGCATGGTATAACGCTGATGTTAGCATTTATAGCATCATAACTTCTCCTTGTTAAATATGTTTCAAAAGTGTTTTTTGATGACTTAGATAACAGCCATATAGGCCCAAACACAATTATCACAATCTCATTTTTCAACAATAAAGGTTTCTAATAGATAGTAAATTACGTAAATAAATGTAAGTGTAAAAGGGTTTGGTATTAGTGACTGTCAATTTGTTTGCCAATGTTAAATAGCAAAGGGTTTACAGTAGTTACCTGCAGCTGTCTGCAGAAACAAGATTAGTTAGATAGTCTGAGTCTGGAAACATGAATGTCACACTATGAGGTAGCAAATGTACATGATAAACACATATCCTGTAGCATAGGCACCTGAGCGATGAAGCAAGTGGAGCAAAAGTTTCCCCATTATTCAATTAGGAGCAAAGTAATCATTTTGCTATCCCACTTTTTGGCTTTTAAAAAATAAACATATCATCATACGGTCCCCGCCATCGCGTGATTATATTTAAGCAGCCTATATCAATGATCATTTTACTATTTTCAGCAACTGACAAAAAAACTAGGAATTAAAAGACATCATATTTAGCTGTGGAGAAGGGACATTTGCGAGGAGCCAAATCAAAGAGTCTACGTTTTTTATAAATGTAACATGTCTATTAATATTTGGCATTAGCCACGTCGGTTTGCACTGATTCCAATCGTGTCATGCATGTTTCTCATAACACGACTGGTAGCGCAATGCAGCTTCAACTGTTGACACTTAAACCTCATGCTTTAACTGAGGTGACAGTGTGTGAAGTGTCCTTTTGCAAATTGAGGACATTTTATCAGTAAAAGTCAGGCACAAACTATTCATGGATTTGCTGGGGTTCAGCATGATAGATGACTGTAGAGCTTTAAAGTTTCCAATATCTGGAATCACATCTCTGCCCCCATTGGCTTAATGGACTGAATCCTAAGGGAGCCTTCACTCCTGTGTCACTCTGCTGCACCACTTCTAGCTCAACCAAATGCTAAAAATATTACAGTGTAGAGGTGAGTGGACTCCACATTCCCTTCAAAATGTTCAGAAGGCTGTGATTTATCCTGTAAGTGCGAGAATCTTCTTTCAGAGCATGCTTAAGAGCTTGTGGAATCTCATCCACCTCGTCAGCCATTTGGTGTAGGTATTAAACCACCCCCCTCATAATCTCTATGCTGTGAGATAGGGGCAAAACATAATCAGCTCAGATAACTAGGCTATCACAGAGGTGTAGGCTTCCCATATCCATCATTTCTGCATTACATTATTTTAAAAGAAACACTTTTTTTTCGCTACAATTGTTTCACTTAGCTTGTGTGTCTTCATCCTATAGAAGCTGTCAGAAGCAAACAGGACTTCTTTGTTTCCTTATCATTTAATTGATCAGCAGAACGATCTGTAATAATAAATTGTTTCCGAGCAAATTCCTAAATTACAGAGCGCAGCATGTAGTAACAACTTCATTAGCTGGGGCTTGAGGTTTTATTAGAATAAAACGTTCATTTGAGTATTAGATTGCATTTCCTATCTGGGATAGCAATATAAAAATGTACAGCAATATTTTATTTAAAATCAACATATTCCTTCATGAACAATTACAGCTGGATACATTCTACCCTAGATTGTTTTTACTTTGACTTCTTTGTTTGAGCAGTATATGCATGAATTAGTAATAAGACCAGTGATCCCCTTGCTGCTAAATAGGTTAGAGGAAAGAATATATAATTATGTATGAGGAAAGATGGGGGTTGTGAGAGACAGCTCTACAGATAAAAAAGAAAAGCAGAATAGCAAGATGCTAAGGGGGATACAATGTGAGAGTGTTTATTCTGGATGGGTAGCTGTATGGTTTCAACCTTGGTGGGTGTGCTGTTGAGCACTGCATGGCTGAATTGAGCTGCAGTGCAACTCGCTGTGGCTCAGTCTCGAAACCATCACCCACAGAGAGTTCCCCAACTGTCACATGCCACTGAACCACAGTAAACAACACACACATACACACGCTCACACGCGCACACACAGCAGAGCCATTTTCATTAACAGAACCACTGGCACACTCAGCCCAGCTGGGCTCTGAGTCGACACTGGAACTGCACATCTGGTGTCGTTGCTCTGTTAGAGGGAGGCCATCTGGTCGGATGGAGGGAGGGGGAGACAGGAACAGAGACGGGGAGTCAGAAGAGATTGGGGAAAATAGGACTCTCATCGATACTTGTGCCATTGAACACGTTCACATAAAAAATGTATCTGTTTGTAGGATGTGCTGTATACTCTGCGTGCATTAGTCCTCTTCTGAGTAAGAGGATTAGATGTCAAAGTCAGGTTTGCACTCTGCGCATTTGGAGCTAATGGCAATGAACAGATAGCATGTTTAATGGCTTTCAGCAAAACACACGTCTTCTCAACATGAATAATGCTCCCTCTGTGTTGTCCTTTGGCTTCCACAACGAACTTAATATTACATAATACATGGAAATATTAATAATTCCTCAGTGTTTCAATGTGACGTTGCTGTATATTTAAACTTTCCCGTTCTTCGTTCTGTAATATATTATGTTATTTGTGTGTTGCAGTGCCTACCAGCCTATTTGTATTAGAGTGCTGGCTGTTGAAGGCATGCCTATAGAATGCATGCAACGCTCCAATTAACCCTGTTGAGCTGCGTTTATACTTCACTGGAAATTGTACAAGCAGAGCTGTGTAGCCGTGTATTGTGCATGGTGTCGCTGAGAGGCTCCATCTACAGCTGCAAGCATAAAGACAATGTGTAGACACAAGAACAAGCCATGGCAAATTCATCTTAGTCACCTATTGATGCACTGGCACAAGCCATAGACTATAGGAAGTGGACGTAGTCACCATGACGTCATTGGTTTGTGGACTACGGTGTTGAACCCTCGAGTTTGACATTTTGGCCGTCGCCATCTCGGTTTGTGGCCGTCGCCATCTTGGTTTTCTGAAACTAGAATGGACACGAGAGGGTGGAGCAAAGCACAACTGAACGCCGATAGTTTTAGGAGATAAAAATGATACGATTAACTTTCACAAATCTGAAACAGCCAAACAACAGACAAAACATAGACAACACCTAGACCGGAAAAGGCCGTTGCAGCGACCTGTCATCACAAAATGACCACGCCCTAAAGCATACTCTGCTTAGTTGTCGGGAATGAATGAGTTCAAAAACTCGTCCGGAAAATAGTTATGGGTTATAAATCAAGTGAGAAGTCATTTTCTCATAGACTTCTATACATTTTTATTTTTATTTATGTTTTGCAACTGGAGGATTTGCACTTTTCGCTTCACTTTTCAGACATTGGAACAAACCCAAAATGAAAAGTGTATTATATATAATATTATATATACAAGTGACTCATGTATATCCTCTTGTTAATTTTTACTGATCACAGTTTGACATTGAGACACTTGACGCCCATATAGGTCCCACATCTCTGAGGAAAAAGGTCAGAAACCCTTGGATGCACCAGCAGTAATGCACTTAAATTGTACGTTAAGGCGCATGTACACATACACACATGTCTGCAAACACACACACACACGAAAAGTGCCTCTTGCTCTTATTAAACCTTGATCGGAATTCGAGCTAGGGCATTATCCACTTACAGTTATTAATGCTGCAGCTCTCTTGGGAGGGCAGGGCAGGCAGTGAGAGAGGGACGCACGCCACACATACAGATGCTGGCATAAAAGCTCTATGACTGGAGGTAGGATTGTTTACATTACATGCATGGATGGCTGAGGTTTGCATTGTTTCAGTGACCAGAAAAATGCTGCTCCTGTTAGGTAAAGAATGCACATCCACTATGAAAAGAGAAACAAAAAGCACCCAACATAATCCTTTCATAGACACATTATCATCAAACCAATCAGGAAAGTGGTGAGTACCCAGATAGGATAACCCTGCACTAGATGCTTGATGAGACATAACAAAATTGCTCCTAAAATCCTAGCCTCGAGGGAGACAAAGAAATGGAGATTCTCATTTTACTTTTCCAGTATACTTAAACCTCAGCCTCTGTTAATTAGAAAACCAAAGAAATTCCTTCTTTTGACAAAGTTAATTAAAAATGTGCACACTTTACCACTGCTATGAAGTATGAAAGAAGCATAAGAGTACGAGGAAAGTGAATGAGAAGGAAAAGGAAGGGAAATTAATGGAGAGTTCATGTTGTGCATACATCAATGGCCGACAGGAAGGCAATTAGAAGATGTTAAGTGGTTGGCTGATTGAAGGTCTTGTTAGATCTGTGAAAAAAGATGGAGAGGTATATAAAAAAAAACTAAATTATATAACATTCATACTGTATATGTTGCCATGTTACAGAACTTAGATGCATTTGCATGGCTTCCACCTAACCTAAAATCTTGATCTCTTGTTTAATCTGTAGTTTGACACTATAAGCAGAAACGATGAGTTGATTAATCAATTAGTCAATCTACATAGAATCTGCAAGAATTTTGATGCACACAAAAATGATTTATGTCTTTTTCTACCTTCACAATTTTGAATATTTGCTTGTGTTTTTAGTCTTCCATGAAAGCAAATTGAATATTTTTAGGTTTTGTACCGTTGGATAGCCAAAAGAAGCAATTTAAAGACGTCAACATGTCATTTTAGAAGATCGAGATTTTTCACTATTTTTGTAAATGTTATTGAAAAAATTGTAAATCAAGAGAATAATCAAAAGATTATTGGTTAGGGACATGCCCAATTCACCGTGTACACTAAAACCGCAAACTCCTGCATTGGCTAATAGCTTATTTTTACCTATTTACCTGTTGAGATTATTCTCTTCTCTTTGTTGTTCTGCTTTAGATGTGTGGCTTTGATTAAAGTTCCTCTAATCTGTATTGTTGTTTATGAGGGAATCTGTTTACCATGGGGGACAAAGACTACTTGGAAACCAATTTAAATTGTGGCCACCTACACAGATGCCTTTTAATTGGATAGGACTGCTAATGATGATGTTTTTGTTGTGGTTTGGGGAAAAACACATTTTAAGAATGTAGTGTAATCTGCATCAGGGCAATCAGTGTTCACATAATCACAATTACAACTGAAATGGCACTCGGAGAGTGGAGACCCCCGCCAAAGCAATGGTGCATATACATGCTCCTCGGATGGTCCCATTTTTCAGAGTCCTAAAATTGTTCTTCCGACTTTAGTGTTCAAGTTTAAGTGGTAATGTAAAAGCAACATGGACACTACAAAGAAGAGTTGTTGAAAGTGAAACATCATTTGTATATTCACGCCATGATTCGGATCAGCTCCAAAATGTAATGGATTCTTCCTTGGCCGATGCTTCACCCTTCAACCAAGTTTGATGAAAATCGGACCATTTGTTTGTTCATAATCCTGCTGACAGACAAACCGAGCCAAAACTACACTGGCGGAGGTAATCATAAGATGGCTAGGTATAGATAGAACTTACTTTGAACCCCTAGCCAAAGAAGATGATATCCATCTAAGCTCATGTGTTATTACTTCATTCAATGTCTGTTGGAGGTTTTGCACATTAGATGATAGTGACTTTGTTAGCTAAAACATGTGGTTTGCACCTGTAGTTTGCGGTAAAATGTCCTTCCCTTCAGTGCCAACTAACTTTAGGATTTGCACTTTTAGCAGTTTGAAGTCCTTTCTAATCCTTAATAGTCCTTCCAAGAGACACAGCACCTGTACGTACAACCGTCAAGCCGCTAGCATTTTCTTCCCGGGGATGGTAGGATACCAGCAAGGTCTTACTGCCTGGACAACACAGTGATACAAGGGGAGCGGTGGCTGTTGAACACAAGCCAGACCAGCTAGTCAGGGGGAGGGGAACACATGCTGGGAAAGGAAAGCGACAACTGTGGCTTGATCTGGCTTTGATGAGGAGGCATGAGAAGAGGGGAGGCTCAGTCTTGGAGGGAAGCAGGTGTGTGAGGAGGTGATAAGGACGCTGTGGCAGGCACTACACACACACACACACACACACACACATACATGCAAACAAATAAAAAATACTCCAGCAAATACCACTTGCTGAAACCGTTCAGTCAACTTCAACAACCAATTTAAATGGTGTACCTTCAAATAACTGAGTGGTGCAGCGTCTAAGTCTCCGTGTTTGCTCGCATCATAAAAAGACAGACAGAGAATGATGGTGCAAGAAAAGAAAATTAAAGAGTGGGATGAAGATGACAAGAAAGGGAAAAAATTGGGAGCGAGGTTGATTTAAGGAGCTAATATTGTGGTGAACACTTCTATTCTGGGGGATAGGATGGGTGTGTTAGCTGGTGCCTACTTCAAGTGCTTGCACACATATACCACACACATATACATTAATGTGCGAGAGTTAAAGCATCCCAGGGGAGTGCTCTGTGGCAATGTGTGGTACGAACAGAGAAAAGTAATTTATGGATACAATATTTTTTTGGCAGGCTTATTTCAGAATCCATTAAGATTAATTAAGTGTTGCTAAATGTGGTGCGATAGAGTTCAGATTTCAGATGCATTCTAATCATTAGCTCACCGTTTATTCAGCCAGCTTAACAGCTGCTAATAGCCTGAGTAAAGCCAGAACAAAGTGTTCTAATGGTTGGAGAACAGCAAGTACGGCTATTGGACCGGTGGACGGTGAATTAGTGATTGAGAACGTCGATTGCGGCATTAATGTATAAACCATGGTGTGTGAATATAAATCTAAACGCCACACGCATAAACATAGCATGCACCTGCCCATGCTTGTTAATCAAAGACAGGGAGAGAGTAAGTGAGACAGAAAGGAGGCAATTAGACACTCTGTCATCAAATATTTGATTTGTTTGGCAGGAAGACTGCATTAAACAGTGAAGGAGACACAGCCAAACACGCTCAGCCTACTTCATATCCCCTGTTTGAGATAGACCTTCCACAAGTAATTAGCTCCAATCAGGGATTAATTGAGCTAACACAGAAGGAGAACGGTGGTTTTGGAATTGTTCTGCTTTAGCTTTCGCCGTAAGTCCAATTACAACATCATTTCATTGATTGCCTGTCTGTTCACTATAACGTGCATGCATTTGTCACAACACGTGTATATGTTTGCTTGTCTGCATATATGCCTTAAATCACCTCACCGTTCTTCAGTTCCATTAAAACGGAATTTAATACAAACTGCCGATGATACTGTACGACGACAACAACAATGATAAAGACAATTATTTGAGTGGGTTAAAGTAAGGATAACTAGCACTGGCATCTAGGTTTCCTCAGGCAAGGCATTCCTTGAAAGAGCCAGATAAGGACCTGATCACCTCTGATCTTTAAACCAGACTTCAAGATGGACAACAGAGCTGTGCCTGATCATATGAAATTGCTTTGCTAAACGGTTCAAATCTGAGAAATAGCTATTAATAGCTAATATTTTATAAAATCAGGTCAGGCATTTTCTCCACACAATAAGTAATGACACAAATTATCTTTATAATCCACTCTTCAGCAGAGTAGTTAATAAATTCAAACATGCCTACTCATAAATAAAACTAAATGTGTCAAGCTTTAAGAATTATGTTAGTTATTTAAAATAGTCCATTGTACCGAGCCTGGGCAAGATTATAAATTAATCTATTTTAAGAGGAGAACTAAATATTTACAAACTTTTCTCTTTTTGTGGCTCTCAACTTAGTCTTGTACCAGTCTTGTAATAAAAAAAGCTAATACTGTAAATACTTAATGAAAACATGAATTAATTCCATAAAATATGCAAAACAGACACAATAAATGTCCATATTTGATGGTGAAAAACATCCCATGTGGATCATTGCATGAGGATCAACTTGTGTTCAGAATTTGGTTCTCTGAGGCGATGTGAACCGAGCAGGGAGAGAGAAGGGATGGCCTCTTTACAAGTGCACTCACATAAACTCGTACCCTGAATTGCAAATTATGTGACATTACTGTCTGTACCACTCAAGCAAGCCTTTTTTTTTCCTAGACATTCTGAGATTTTTATACTAGTCATGTCAATTAATCAGTGGCCTATATTTATCATATTTCATAGGCTTTAAAGAAATGTTTTTCCAGGATCCATGAGTCATGATCATCTGTTGCGTCTTCTTTGTCGGCTGGCTGTGGACTGCATTAAGGAGTAAACAGGACATTAAACTGGCACTTTCAGTTATTTCTCAAAAGAAAGTCCAATTTTAGTAAGGAAGGTGACCATTACATTAAATGGATCAAAGAAAATTATCAAATCAACGCAGCACTATCTGGCACTTGGATTGTGACTAAAACTTACTTTCTATTTTTCACACAAATAAAAGGTACAAAACAAAGCAGCATGTCTGCTGTCTCCCTGCATTACTTTCCTATATTGTAAAATATTATATGAATCATCATGTCAAGAAGTCCTATGTAGTAAGGTAGTCATGCATCATTTTCTTTTATCTGAAGTTTATGCTCACGTTTCCACTTCAACATACACAAGTTCAAGTTTTGTCTATAATGTCCTTTTGGCTGGTAAAAGATTTCCCCAATTATATGATGTTATGTGGAAATATTGTCACATTTATATCTAACTGAACATAACAGATTAGAGTTCAATTTCCTCACAGATAAAACAGAGATGGATAATATAGATTTTCTTTCCTTTGCAATTCAAAAGCAGAACATTGACCTTCATCTATTTTCCTCCCATCCTTTCCCTTTAGCTATTGGCAATTTCCCCACACTATGAGCAAGCAGGTTACTAACACACCACTTAAATTACATGAATGGAGTAATTTTGTTAATCTTCTCATCCATTTTCCACTCAACAAGTGGCACACCTTAAAATACAAATTCATTATGTTAATAGCTCCCCCAAAAAAACTGCTTCTAGACATGGATGCTAAATTAGATTCTCCATTTCAAAAAATACTAAAAAGCTGCAACACTAAAACGTTTGACACTAATATTAGCGAAGCAAGCACAAGCGGACTGTCTCAGAGTTTAATATGTATGACTGCAAATGCTTCAGCTGTCCAGCAACAGTCAAAAGAGACGTTTAATTCCAAATCAATAGAACAGAAGGGTGTTAATATCTTTATTGTAGAGAAACCCCGATCATGTTTTTTCCCACCGATACCGATTGCCGATTGACGATGGGCCATGAGTTTTTTTGTTATGTTATAGTAGCTGGTATACAAGGCTGCAGACCAACTTTTTCACAACCATGCTCTACCGGTACAGAAAAATTATTTCAACCGCCCCAGAGTCCTGCCCACCCTCAAAAATTCTAAATGTTATCCTTTTAATTTGTTATTGTCAACTATGGTGATTATTTACATTAAAAACACATAATACAAATGATTATGCAATACATTATTGTATTAAAAAGAAATCTTGCCATTAGCAGTTTTAATTATGTATCATAAGCTGCTTAGAGCTAGTGTTAGGAAGTTGGAAAGCTCATAATTCCCTCTTTAATATCTATTTAATATTGCTGTGAAAACATCTCATTCAAACAACTGAATTTATTCAAGTTTTTCGCAATTTTGTTTTTGCTTGAACGCATCATAATGTAACATAATACAACTTCCATTATCTTTAGCTTAGCTGTCAAGCCAAGCAGGACTTGCGAAAAGCTAACAGCTAACCACTAATTACATTACAGGTAATTTAGCTCTTATCCAGAGTGACTTACAGTGAACTAACTATAGGGACAGTCTCCCTGGAGTAACTCAGGGTTAAGTGCCTTGCCCAGGGGCACAATGGTGGCAGCCTTAACTAATGTTAACTAGCTCTCCTTGTGCCGATTTCTACACAGATTGTGTTGTTATCAATGAAGCATTATCAGGCATCGACAACTAGAGAGCATTAAAGCCAATCTCCCTATCGCATATTTTTACTGAATATCGGCCGATATCGATCGGCGGCTAATGAATCGGGGCACTACTAGTTAAATGTCTTGCTATTGAAAGGGAAAAGGCTCATAAGTGTAGATCAAATTGTTAGGTTCATCACAGAGGGCTTTATGTAAATAATTCAGTCATTCATCCTTACTTTATAACTATTCAAACCACAAGATTGCACTTGTACTTGTACAGTAGGAAGCATTGTTATATGTATTTGATTAACTTGTACACATTATATCAAACACAATAACAATAACAATATATATATATATATATATATATATATATAACAAGTCAGGAAGTAGCCCTACAGATCCAAACATTTTAGTTGATACATTGGTCATTGTGCAATTACCAAGTGCACTTATTTGACACTCAGTGTGGAAATATGTAGTCAATCGTGGCAAGCAAGAGCTGTAGAAATGGTTTGTGCAAAAACTTTTTAAGACATATTGTTTGGTAGACTTAAATGCAGTTAGTTGAATGTGTTGGATGTAAGTCAAGTTCGGGAAATTCTTCACAACAGCTTTCACAACAGATGACTGCATGGTCTGAATTCTCTCCATTAGATATTTCCAGGAGAGTTGTTTACAGCTTTAGCAATTACAGTAAGGGAAAGAGACAGAGAATGACTGTTATTCTTTTGTCAGTGGTGTTTGTGTAAGATCGTGATCACAACTATAGCCTAGGGCAAGGCTAAAAGAACACTACCCCCCCATAAATCGCTTCATCTGTTAGTTACGGAAGGGCCTGCTACCCAACAGGCAGAGAGGATGCGGGCAGGCAATGCAAACCAACAACCCCATTGTTTCAGGGGCTTCATGACCCCTTGTGGCAACTGCTTCCCTACAAAACATCCATCATGGGAAATGATGAGGTGTGTGTTTGTCTCTACTTTATATGCATTTCTGCACACTCTGACAGAAAGCTGTCAGCTGTGGGGCTAGAGTGATTTTCCACTGGCATCCATGGAGAAAATCCTGGTTGGATTCAGAGCTGCCTGGCTTTTCGGATGTGTAAGAGTGCTGGAGACAGGCCTAGCAGGTTTAAGCAGATTAATTAGGGTGTAGCAAAGACTGTGAAGAAATCTCTCTTCCATACATGCTATATCCACTGACACAGCTTTGCATACCGGCAAGTCCCTGAAATGTGCACACTACCCCCCGCATCTCGCTCTAACTCTCTCACAGACACACACACACACACACACACACACACACACACACACACACACACACACACACACAACACACACACACATAGAGGAAACACTGTTGCAAGGCAAAAAGTCTGCCATGGCCCCCATTCATCCTCCCTCTCTCCAGGGTAAGTCCAATAATTATACCTTTCCACTTTCCCTGAATGTGTTTATCCTCCCAGTTTCCCTCAAACTCTGTTTTGTGCTTAGAACACACTTCTCCTTGTTAGCGCACTTGCAAGTAAAACACTATTCTAGTAGGGATGATTTTCACTTCCTGTCTCTTCATCGGAACATGGGATTCATCCCATACCCTTAAGTCGCCTCCTCGTTTCCCCCACTCTCTTCCTTCGCTTCTTAGCTTCGCCCTCGTAAGATGCGAGCGTTACTTTTTTACCACACTAATAAGGACTGTGAATTATGATTGATCAAACTGTTTTTTAAAGGGTTAGGGCTTACATGTTTGGGCTTTTCATGCCTTTATGATAGTGAGAAGTGCAGATTGTGAAAGGGGGAGAGAGAGAGAAGGGAACAACATACAGCAAATGGCCACAGGTTGGAGTTGAACCAGTGGCTGCTGTGGCAAGGACTCAGCCTTTATATATGGGTTGCCTTTGCTAAATTCAAGCACATTTTACCACTTTGATCATAATTTTACAGTCCAGTACAGCCACAGTAAACAGTACAGAGGGCTGTGGAGCTGGGGGTGGAGCATTCATACACCTGTAGCGATAACACTTTCGCATAGGCTGCACACGTGTTTCCTTGCTACTCCTCTGGAAGCCTCCTCTCTCCTTGACTCCGCATTTAAGGAATTGTGAAGTCCTTCAACATGTCGTGTCTCAATCAATTTCCGGGCCAAGAGATCGAGGAGAGAGGACTGAGGAGTCGAGGAGGGACATTGGGATGAACCCACAGTGTTCATGTAACATGGTTGCCCTTGTAGTGAAACACAAAAACTATCCAATGTGGGATAAAACAGACGAGGGATTAACATCTGTGAAAGTGGTGCAGTTTAAAATTCAAAACGGATGCACAACACCAATAATAATAAATTGATTCTTTAAGTAGCAGACTGGGTGTTTCTCAAGAGATATGGAAAGTGAAAATGAGCCCATCCAAACTGAAACCAAAACTTGTTATTGCTTCTCCACTTTTCTGTGAACATCCATTATCTTCCATCTTATCTCACTGCACTGATTGATATTGAAGAAAAGACAAGGGCAGAAAATAGAAGCACCACCTCCCAGCCCCTCCCTGAATCCTCATCACCATCATCATTTTCATCATTACATGAAATATGACCGAGAGCATAATCAAGAAGACACCAGAGATATACATGCATCATCTGGCCAGGAGAACTTCACTTGTGGGGAGACAGACAGAGGCCCTAAGGAGGAGGAGAGGCGGAGAGGAGGGGTGGGAGAGTGTAGAGAAAGTAGAGGTTAGAGGACTAAAGGGTGCAAAACAACAGAGGGAATTGAGAGGGAAGTGAAAAGAAAATGAGGTTCAATATTAGATAGGGAAAAACTGATAAAATAAGTGGGATATTCACCATAGCACAGGCAGGGAAATAATACAGAGGCAATCAGGGAAAATGGAGGCATAATATCCCAGTGCTGCATAATCTCCACAGATTCAAGCATAATGCATAATCTCCACAGGTTCAACAATACACCATGTGCCCTAATTCTGAGCCAATTACAAATGGTGTGCCATTTGGTTGGTTTGCATGTGTATGGATTTGACTGGGAGGAGCTTGAATGTGGATTTGAGGTGGGTGTCTTCAGACAGCTGGGGTCCCCATGCATGCACCAGCCCTCCCCTTTGCCTTCTGTATTCTCTAATGCCCTTCACTGACCAGATTAAAACTCCAAATAACAAACGCACAAAGGCTGGAAACATCTGTTCTGGAACACACTGTCCATCCCTCTCCATGCTGAGCACTGTTGGTCACTCCTCAGTTCCAGTCCCCGTGCGGACAACATCTGCAGCAATGGACTATTGCACATTAACTACTGGAGCATGAGACCAAGCTAACTCAGCAACCATGAGAGCATCATCCTTTACACAGGAACACAAGTGCTTTATAAAACTGCCTTCCACCTTGTTGCCTTCTGTACAATTAAATGTTTAAATGTTTTGACTTTCTCAATATTGTCATTTTGTACGATAGTCAGTGCAGTCAAATGCTGCTATTGTGCAACATCCCCTCAGCCTTGCTGTATCTGCCTACAATAACCCTTTTTCCTGCCGTATATAGCAGCCGCACTCTTGGAAGAGACTTTTGCAACTCATTGGTTGTAAACGAAAGCCTTTGGCAAAAATTTTAAAAGTTTCACTTCTACAACAAATGCAATTACACGGCATGCCATCCTTCATTGTGAACTAGTGTAAAGTGTCTTTAAGTATGAAGTTAAGCCAGTATAGTCCCTGTAGCTCACGGCATGTGCTTTCTATCACTTTTAATTCAGATAAGGGATTTTTACAGCTGCAGCGAAAGGACTTAAGAGTCCTCACAGCATACAGTAAAAGGAGCATAGTAGCAGTGCACAAAGGCACCAGCTACATACTAACAACCTAGAAACCCTTTGTAAACGCTACAATGCAGAGTAAATATCTAAGCTATGAGATCACAGATCTCCAGGTGACCAAGTGGTCTCAGACCGGTTGTTTTGATCCCCGCTAGAGTATGATTACTGATTTGATTAAAGTGACCTAAATGTCGGCCCTGAGCGATCAAAACGGACTATTTGTTGTAAAGAACAGAAAGTAAAGGCATGCGGTGCAGGGTGGTTAGCAGCTCAAGTACAGCACATGGTACACTGGCTCTGAATCTGCCATACAGTCCTCTGTCCTCGCAACACCAACAGTTACTATTGCTTGCTTTACAGAAACAGGTGAAGATGGAATCGGATTTTCTGCCTTGTTGCGCTTACATCCTGTACAACAGAGAATGAATTGACACACATTGGGGAGCATAAAAGGCAGTGATGGGCCATATAACGGTGCTCACTCTGACTTATATAGAGCATTTATTTATGAAATAACCTAACCCAGGTAAAACGCAATGCAGAAAAACATGCTGAGTGTGTGGGCTTGGATGAAAAAAAGACACTACGTTCGGTGGATTTCATCAATTAATCAAGCTTCCGGTATTCCCTTTTTGTTTTATTCACTGGGCTGTATACTGGGGAAGTCTGATGTCATTTTTTGTTTTTTTTTGCTCAGGCACTCTCCACTTCTTTGTGAATCGGAAGATACGATGGAAGGAGTTGTTGACGATTTCTGGGGGATGTGATGTGATGGAGGTGAATGAATCGGCAAACAGAAGTCTGGAAGGTGACACTTAGCAGATATAACAGCGCTTTGGCCTAGATTGGTAGAATGTTGGATAGGCTACATGAATAATAAACCAACGACAGAGTCCATCTTGCTGGCTGGTGATGTTCTTTACTCTCATCACCCCCACCAGACTGGAGACCACTGAAGGGAGTGGATAAGCTTAGAGGCATTAACACCATGAAAAGCAAAATATATTTCAACACAATGACTAGCTTCCAGTGATGCTTAAAATACCAGAAAAGAATGAGCATTCTACATTATAATACTACTGCTTGTGATTGTGCAGACGTCCCTTGGTCTGTTCTTTTTTTTCTTCCCATTAATAACACATTTGCCTGAAGATGCCCTCTTACCCACGTACCCCGACAAGTCTTTATGAACAGATTGCACATCAATCACTGCACAGCAACAATTATGAACCATTATCATTTTGCTGAGACACATGACTTAGCTTTGTCACACTCAGATGCACACACATTTACGAGAAAAGGCACTCATGACCCAGACATACATGTAGTATGTGCACACGGGCATGCTAGGGGTCAGTTTGAATATTACTAATGTTATTTTTTAACAATTATCATTTCTGTTCATCTTAATATTGAAGCTTGACTTCATACAATGGTTATAAAAACATGGCTGGATGTAGCTTTCAGAAAACAGAAGGCTACACCCAACAGATGACAGTGGCAATACGTTACAGCTATATCAGTAATAGTGTGAAGGCCTCTTTCAAGGTCTGCTAATGGAGAAGCTTAAGCCAGCGCCAACTTCATCTAAAAGGAGATGTAAAGCCATATTTCAAATTCAAATGTTGAAACACGACTGCACTAAATTATAGCCAATAATGTGCTGTGTATGGCATGACAATATACTTCCTTGAAAGGTAGACAGCGGCATGGAATTAATCATTTTGTGATCCGTCATATTGAAAATGGATTGTGTGTGTTTGCCAAGTCTCAGCTTAAACGTGTACACAATGAAATGATCAAATGTTTTTGTATATATTGCACGGCTGAATGTGCATCTATTAGGTATGTTTCTAACAAAGAGGGTAAAGTAAATTATTTTATTGGCTGTATTTAACAGAAAAAACACCAACTTTCCAATACCTCCTAGAACCACCATGGGGTGAAAAACTAAAAATGCAATAGCGCCTGTTCAACCATTTAAAACGTGATATTGACCCTAAGTTAAATCACGAACATGTTATAAGTATTTAACATTCCCTCCTCCTCCTTCCCTACTGACCGACACACACCTACAGTCAGAGACAGAGTGGAGGAAAGGAGAGAACTCAAATAAAATACCCCCCACCCGTCGCACGGACCTCTTCAAGCCTCTTCTATACAATATATACAGTAGGGGGTCCCTGCACCACGCTACACCAGTTTGGGGGTCCTTGGCCCGAAAAACGTTGAAGACCCCTGCACTAGATAATAAATAAACTCACTTTAGGAAAAGTCATGAATTGAGAGATGCAGGGGTTTCATTTTATGTTGATTTGATTTTTTAATCAAAACACAAGGGTGGTCAAAATGACACCTAGACAGTTCTAGTATTGAAATACATATCTGAATGCATTTTTACCACAATCTTCGCTTGGACTTGTGCAACTTAAGCATTAAAACTCAAGGCTAGTCTGACAGTGAATACATTTTATTTTCTCACTGTTTGAGAAGCACTATCTGTCAGACAGACACGGAGTAGCTGGCAGCTGAACCCTTCCACACTGTTTTGCTGGCGGATTTTCAATCTGTGGGCAGGACATCTCAGGCAGACAGGAATATTTGGTTTATTCATAACAAGGATCCTCAGTCATAGGCTATGACAGGTGCATGGGAGCAGCTTGACCCAATATGACCTTTACCAGAGTTTCACCAATGACTTCCTGAACACAAGCACTGTTATACTAATGGATGGCAATGACTGCTGCTGTCATTAGACTGGACTCAACAGTGAATACAACCTAGTCTAGTTTCAGCTACGCATCTTTGATTTTATAACTTTTCATCAGGCACTAAGACAAGTTTTAGTTATGTCTTTTGAAGGAATTCCAACAAAAGCCCTAAACTTGATGATGCATTTAATAAAACAGCATATCCAGAAAGGTTAAATCATTTATATGAGGGCAAATGAAAAAAAATCAAATCAACTGAGCACAACATTGAGCCAAATTATATAATTGAATTACAAGTTTTGCTTAAATAGATTATTTTCTATTGACTCAGTGCTCTAGTTTTTGCAATTGAAAAATGCTGATAAACAAATATCTTTTGTCATAATTTTGCTTCACAAAATGATCATTGCTTCTTAATGGGGGAAGAGAGGTAATGGTGAATTGGTTATTGAAATTGAAATACAAACTCAATATGCACGTTACTTGAAGCGGAGACTAATTATTGAGCAATATAAGAAGTGAAATGGAGAAAATTTAAATTAAATTCAAATTAAAGTCAAGTTGCCTATTGCCAAAGTATAACCACATATTTTAATTGAGGTCAGATAATATGATTAAATAGAATGACATGACCACCTATAAAGCATTTAGCAGGGCATAATAGACACTCAGTGGCCACTTTATGAGTACAATACAACAGCCCCGGCAAAATAAAGCTCATAATGTTTAGTTTTTGCTGATATTGTCTGAAATGTGTAAATTCAATTATATGTTTATTATTGAGGTCATAGCTAAAGGTGGGTCTGTACTGAATTATATCAGGGCAGGTTTCAACTTTTTTCATCTGGACCATTAACATAAATGAGTGGGTCAAAATATTAGAAACAACTCTCAATATAATGCAGTCCAACACCATCACTGAGTATGACCTCATAACAAGTCAAATTTAATCAACACCTTAATGACAGTGTCAACAAAATCAATATAGGCATCATAAACAGTTGTATTGGACTGCATTCGACTGTACAGGTGTACCTAAACCTAAATTAAATCAATTTTGGACAACACAGACAAAACTAAATGTATTAAAACAATACTAATTGACTCTAAAGTGTAACATGTTGAACTGTATCTTAAATTTACACGTACATACGGTTGCTTCTTAAGAGAATTAGAGAGCTACAACAAGCTTCGACACAGTACATCCAGTTAGTATGCTTCTTCACAGGCATATGTTTCTTCCAACCAACTGTAAGAAAGTGCACCAGAGCTCTTAAAGGTGTTTGCATGGTCCAATTAACACCAGATGCTAGCCCTTAGCTAACTTACCAAACATCGTAATGCACAGACCTCCAAGGAGTGAGCATGGTCCAGTTAGCACCAGATGCTAGCCCCTTGTCTCACTGTCTTCAGCCAAAGAAA